>NW_017729026.1:50232325-50235602 GCF_001723915.1 Gavialis gangeticus | reverse complement strand
CTTTACAGACACTGCGGAGCTGGGTTGAAGTAGTGCTGCTGCTTCTGGTAAAGCACCCTTTTTTTTTTTTAATGTCTGAAAGCAGCCCAGTGGGTGCTGAGCACCTGCTAATTTTTTTTTGGTGGGTGCTTGAGCCCCTGAGCACCCATGGAGTTGACACCTATGCTCCACTTCCTGTTTCATAGAATCACTGAAAAGCAGGGTTGGAAGGGAGCTCAGGAGGTCATCTAGTCCAGCCTGCTGCTCAAGGCAGGACCATCCTTGTATAAAACCATCCCAGCCAAATGTTTGTCCAACCTCTTCTTCAAGTGGTAGAGTTTCCACAACCCCTCTAGGTAACCTATTCCAATGCTTAACTTTAAGGAAAGTTCTTCCCAACATCCCACCCAAATTTCCCATGCTGCAATTTCAGACCATTGTTTCTTGTAGGGGCTCAAAAGGTTCTTATGAAGGAGAACCCAGTAATATGTAAAGGGTGGAAATACCTCTTTGCAGATACCCCTTCCAAATCTTGTACCTGTTTTCCGAAGTGGACCAGTGACAGGCAGGTTAAGAGCTTGCTTTTTTTTGCACATGGAACAGGAGAGGGGAGGTTTTGTCTTTGATATCAACTTAGCTGTGAGTTCAAGCTTTAGTAGTTTGGAAGCTATCAATTTAATGGCAGTTTGGTAAAACACATATTTCCAATCAGCTCTTTCTGATGAAGCCAGGTATATGAATGTGAAGGGCACTTCCCTGTAAGTTTATCCCTCTTCTTAGACTGTCTGGTCTGTTGCAAAAACAGATGCTGCCTGCAGAATATAGGTTGAGTGTTAATTTTGCAAATGGAAAATGTGTCATCTTCCTTTTCCTTATTCTCACAATTTGATTTGATGCTATGCATTTATAGTTCGAGGTTAATTTTTCCAGTCCTGGGATATTGGGAATACTGTATTCCCATACAGATTACTCTGTTTGAGTTGTTTTACTGTGCACGCTGCCATATTATCTGGACATCTCTAAACCCTTTTTAAAAGCAGACCATGATACCTTTAGCTGTGTGGAAAACAGACTGTGAGCAAAAGTATCATTTTTCTGTAACTATTTAAAATCCCCAGAGAATAGATGTAATACAAGCGCATGCAAGCAGATAACCTTTATCTAGTAAATACCAGAGACAATCTGTAATGAAAAAAAAAACACAACCCTCCAGAGTGATTTTTTTTACTTGTAGTTCTTTCTTTTTTTGCTCCTATCAGGATTTACACATGACAAATGTAGTCTGTTCTAACCAAGGAAAAAAATTTAGAACAAATTACGTTCAACAGCAACCTACTTCATATCCTTGCACGAAGTATGTGGTCGCTGCTCTATTTTACCATGCAAGACTAATAAAAATAACAGTTTTTTTAAATGCAAAATGTGGTTTATTTCAAAAGGATCTAGCTTTACCAGGGGTTGCGTGATTTGATCTCAAAGATTTTTTGTACGGTCAGTTTGTTGGATGAGCTTGTCATACCACCTAGCTAGACGACTGTACTACCTCAGCTAAAATAATTATGTGGTCAGTCCAGAAAGACTATTTGACAATATGCCAGAGTTGGGGAGTGAGACATGTATAAACAAATGCAGGAGTGAGAACTGGAATATACACAGAGCCATTGTCTGTGGTTTCCTACACCTTCAGGGTCTCATTCTTCTGCTAAAATGAACAAATACAGATGCTTTTTTTGACAGTATATCTGGAAGAGTATAAAGGCAAAATGCACTGCTAAATATAGAAGGCTGTCACATGCTGTGTTTAGTTACATTTCAATTCATTGTAAACTGCAGCATACATCTTACAGGATTTTTTTTTGAACTTTCCTACAGGTTTGATGTAGTTTTTGCTTATTTTGCTGCCCTTCCCTTTCCTCCCCTCTGATTTTGCTTTGCTAATGTAGATGAACAGTGAATAAGCAAGCAGCTTTGATGGGCCTACTGAGCTTGTAAAATGTACAGACATGTCTGAAACAACACAGAAAGTAGTGGTGAAGGGGAGAGTGGGTGAATGAATCACTTTTAAAGCAAAGCAGGCAAACTAGAAAAAAATATTTGTTTCTTGGATCAAGTCCCAAAATCTTCAGCTGATGCTTCTTTCCAGATTCTGAACTTAAGCTTATTTTTCCTCTCATTCATCCTTTTATTTTTATGCCTTACATAATGTGGCTTTGATTCATAGAAGTCTATTTATATACTCTAGGATATGGGCCAAACTCTGAAATCTGAACTCTGTCTTTACCCAGGCAAAATGGCCATTGTAGCTATTGAAATGAATGAGGTCTGCAGGTTATGTTTATCTTTGCATTCAAGGAGAGTTTTTTCCTCGAGTCAGGGCCATATCCTGTGATCTTGTATTTTGTCTATATTCTAACAGAATAACTTATTTAAAAAGGAGTTTTAGGTCATGTCATATCTGATTTGAAGGGCAAATTTCTCTGGTTTGACCTATGGATACCACAGAGAATTAGTGGCTGCAGGTGCTTAACCTTCTCAGCTGGGGGGTCTAACACAGCATTTCTCAACCCATGGGTCATGACCCAAAAGTGGGTTGCAGGAATATATGAAAGGGTTGCAGACAAACTTTAAAAATAGATCAATAAACTTAAAAAATGGATTCTCCTTTAAAGAAGAAAAATGTGGGAAATGGTGGCTTTTTCCTTGCAGGCTGGCAGAGTCCACCCTGCAAGGGACTGGTTGGAGCCCCTCATTCCACTCCCCACCCTACACACTGGGGGGCTGAGGCCTGGGGAGCTTCAGGTCAGGAGTGAGGGGCACTGGGTCAGGACTGACCATTGATTTTTACAAATGGGTCCTGGCAGAAAAGAGGTTGAGAACCACTGGTCTAACACATTATTTTAGAGGGGTCAAAGAGCTGCAATCATTATTTTGGGGCAGATTCTTCCCTCGGTGTCACTCAAAGACTGTAAAGGGAAAGTATAAGTCCATAGATAGGGTTTTGTCTATACATGGGAGAGTCCATCAGCAGTAGTGTTGTTGTAGCGGTCTCTTATGCCTCCATTTCCTTAACTGCTGTAGAGGATGTGCAGTAGGGGAGATGAATGGTTACAGTAGCTGGACTTTTGAGGACCACAGTTGGCTTAGTTCCATAAGCCAAATGCTCTATATCTAGAGCAGCTCCCAGACTATTTTAACTTACCTATATTGGATCTGAAAGCGAGAAAGTGATAACTGATTGTTGGTTTGCGATGCTCCCCCACCTCAATATCCTTGACTACTCTGAGTGGAGAAGAAGTTC
>NW_017729026.1:50213872-50227325 GCF_001723915.1 Gavialis gangeticus | reverse complement strand
TGCTCTATATCTAGAGCAGCTCCCAGACTATTTTAACTTACCTATATTGGATCTGAAAGCGAGAAAGTGATAACTGATTGTTGGTTTGCGATGCTCCCCCACCTCAATATCCTTGACTACTCTGAGTGGAGAAGAAGTTCCACACTTGCTAAGCACTGATTTAAGCCTACCAAAACATTGAACCTTTTTATTTGTCATGGAGCAGGAAAGAACAACTGGAGAGTAAGCTCCTGTCTCATACCACATATATTTATGGACACACAGAGGCAGTAGGAGATGCCTTCCTGTAGTCACTTCTGTATGTAGTGATAGAACTGATCATATACTTTTGCTAAAAAAGAAGATAAAAACAATCAGTGGAATGGCCCTGGAAACTTTTTTCCAATTCACAATCAAGTATAGTTTTTCTAATACAATTATTTCAGGTTATAGTTCAGCATGCGTAGGGTCACAGGTGCTGCTGCTATCAGAAATACAAATGCAAGAAAACACAGTAAAGCAAATGTTCTCCCTTTCCTTGCTGTGGAAATCAGGTGATAAACTTAGTTGAATACCACACACATGCTTTTCTCTGGCCATGCACAGGTGTTAGGGCTTTTCTCCTAGCACAAAGTTTCCTTCTATGGCCAAAAAAACCAAAACAACAACAAAAAGAGGGTGCACAGCAGTTCAAGGGATTTTGTGCAGAAAAGAACAAGCTCTTCTTCAAGAAAGAGAGATCAGTTTCCAGAAGAAAGATCTCCCCTCCTCTCACCAACTTCAATTGCTACAGACTTCTCTCCAGTGTTAAGGACACCCAATATCCCATAGTTCTCTGCTCTCTTTCCTTCCCTCCAAAGGAAAAATCAGAGAGGGAAAGAACTGGCTCCTCGGTAGAACTGCCCAGGAGCAATGTTAAGGAGCTCTCTGCAGAAAAATTCCACTTGCTTCCCGCTGATCCGCTGATGGGCTAGAAGTTGGGGGGCATTGCAGAAAGGGTGCTTAAGAAGGGACGTGATAGCAGTCTTCAAATACTTGAAGGGCTGCCATAAAGAGTAGGGAAAGCACCTTTTCTATCTTGCTGCAGAGAGGAGGACACAGACTAATGACTTGAAGTTGCAGTAAAGTAAATTTAGATTGGATATCCAGAAAAACTTCTTCGCTGTTAGAATAGTGAAACAGTGGAATAGACTGCGTAGGGAAGTTGTGGACTGTCTGTCACTGGAAGTGGTCAAGAAGAGGTTCGACAGCCACCGGCTGGGGATGATCTAGGTATAGCTATACCTATGGCCTACTATGGGTATATCCCAGGCCTCTGGACTTTGCTGGTTGCCCCTGCCTCGCCTTTCTACTACATGTGTCAGGATGTTTTTAAGCCTTCTTCAGAGGCATTGGGTTTAGGCTAGAGACTTCAACTGGGGTGTGCCTATTCTCCTGCTGACCATACTTGATTGTGAATTGGAACATGAATGTACATTTCAACTCTGGGCTATTTTTCTAGCAGTAGAAATGTCACAGAAATTCTTACCACTAGAAGTGAATAGCTATCCATGGCCTCTGACTGGTAGCTCTACTACTGAAGTTTATAATAAGGACATTTTTTAATGATTAGTGATTTCAGCAATCTATTTTTGCTAAGCTCCCAGGTCCCTTTAAAGTGTTTCTAGTTGGGCATGCAAGAACTGAGGTATCTAAAACTCACTTTTGAAAACTTAAGCCTGTTGCTTCTAACATGAAGACACTTGTCCGTGTTAGATATGTGCAAAGCCCTGGCATCCCTTGCTTCTGCCCTGAATACCTTTGTGAAGAACATTACCTTATTTGAACTTAAGCAAAGTTAATCTATGCCAAAACATCAGTTTCAAAGTGTTGGAACCCAGCCTGCCTAAGCTGTAAAGTATGGCAGCTACAGTGATCTTCTAGGGGCTGCTTCCTTGTTCAGGGATTCCTAGAATGAAGTGTGCTTTGCCTCTGCTGCTTCCAGAAATGTTGGGACATTAAACTCATTCACAGGCCCCAGGACAACACCATGAGAGGTAGACCCTTCCACCAGACATTGGAGAGAGAGAACTATACCAAGCATATCTAGAATTCCTCTGGAAAAAATAACTCAACCAACTTCAATTTGAGGAACAAAGCAACAGAAAATGTGTCCAATGGTAAATTTTGGGAAAGGTTCATTTAATGTCTTTCTTACTGTAGCAGGGCACTGAGGTGCCTGCTACTTGTGGAGCAGTAATGAAGGAGCCCAGGTGCAGGTTGCTAGGGCAACCAGAGGGAGCCAGTGACCCACCCCTGTTAGCAGTCAGCTGACCAGAAGGGGCAGGGCCTGGCTCCTATATAACTCCCAGGCTGAGGCAGCCAAAGGGGTAGGAACTCTGCTAGAGTAAAGGAAGAGGTGAGGTCAAAGTGCACAAGCAGTTGGTATGGGTGAGGGATGGAGCACCCTTGGGGGTGGCTCAAGTGATGTTTTAGCTGAGTGACAGAAGTTTACATTATAGCCTAGGGGCTTGAGTTTTGTGTTTACTGTTTATGAGTGGTGGTTTGGGAGAGGCTATAAGGGGAAGGAGGCCTCATAAGGGGACCCATGGCAGAGTGGGAACCCTAGCCCTAGACAGAGGGGGCAGCGAGAAGCCCAAGCATCAGAGTATAAGACTGAACAACATCCAGTACATCAGTGAGGCTTGGGGTGTGGTAAAGGGGTGGTTGGAGCTCCACACAGCCCATAAGGCTAGGGTGTACAGAAACACCCATTAGTGAAACAGGGCTAATGTACAGAAGGAAAACTGTCCAGGGAGACAGAGGCAGCCTCCCTACACTTCCACATCAAAGATGTAGCAGGTGAGAACTAAGGGTGCTTTGTAGACTAACTGGACATGGTAAGAAGTGTTAAGGGGAGAGCATAGCGACCATAGGACACCCCTCCTGCTACACTTATTCATCAGGGAGAACATGCTGCCACTAATAATCACTTGGGCATACCACTGTAGCCATTAACCAAACCCCACTTGGATCCATGAGTAACAGTAGACCGAGTCTCCATGAGTATTTCCAGTACCAAGGTAGCCTCTTGTTGGGTCGGTCCTAGTGGTGCTGGCACCTAGCTTAGTGATTCAGCTGAACAGACAGGAACTCACTGGTGTTCACTCAGCCCTACTGTAGTCCTCTGCATTGTCTTCTCACCACAGACAGTCCTCATGAAGAAATTCTGTCTTGCAACACAAACTGCATAGGAGAATAGACAAGAAACCCCCACCCCCAAAAAAACATAGTCTCCTTCCATGGAGGATGACAAGGGGGGTAATGTTGGGTCTGCATCTCACCCAAAGTTCTGAGTCCAGGGCGGCCATGTCACCATTTGGTATTCTCTATAAAGAGTATTCTCTCTGTCCATCTTTACCCAGGTAGCCCTGCCCCATAATATCTGTCTATTGAATGTTACCACTATGTGAAGGGCCTTCACTGGGGTGTTTGAAACCAATTGTCTTTATAGTTAGACTCTTCTACGACTTGTTTCTCCAGATAGCCAAATACTGTATTATCCCACCTGATTGAAATACTTGTTTGAGTTTCCTCCAGCCTACCCCAAAGCAGAGGTTTATCACAAACATGGCAATCCTAAGGCAGCCAATATTCCAATGCGGCTTCTACTTGGGCAGGATACCTGGACCTTTCTTCAATACCACTGTGGGTGTCCTCACCATTTTCCTGCCTGGTCTCTGCCATCTCTGGGAACTCCCCTGTCCTCATTACAGGCTCGCTGTTGCTGGTGCCATCTGTAGTCTCCAGTGTTGTCTCCTGCTTGGCTGCGCTGGCTTCCATAGTGACCCACAGGACCACTTTGCACTGCAGCTCCCCCACCCCCATGTGTCTGGTAACACTTAGTCCCTGTTTTGGGGATTTACTTTATTTTCCCAGGGATCATGCCCAGGCTGTGGTCTTCTACCCACTCAGTCTTTGGCCCCCCTCCCTCAGGAGGGCTCTGTATCACTTCTTGTTGATGGGGAGCTGTGGCCAACATTGCCTTGGCCCCTTCCAATTTAGCCTTTAACTACAGGATTTGGCTTCTCAAGGCTGCCACCTCCCTCTCCCTGTTCTTGTTCTTTTGTCATCTTAGCAGTCAGCTCACCCTGCTCATAATAATAGAGATACCCAACTGGTAAGAGTTCCTGCACAATTACCAGTTCTGTACCTCCTGCTGCAGTTCTTAAAGATGCCTACTTTGTGCATCTTGCTGTTTCTCTAGGGTCTTTATGGTGGTCCTCTGTTTTTCTGCCTCTCCTGGGTTGCTAAAACCTTCAGGTTTTCATGCCTAGATATTTTATTTTCCTCCAGCTGAAGAGGCAGTTGTAGTTACCTTCTCTTGGAGGGCTCACAGCTTCTCTCCTCTTGCTTATGGCTCTTCTCAGATTCTGCTGCAGTTAGCTGCTTGATCTCTTTATTTCTCTCCATCTCAGCTGCTAACAGGCATTGCAAGTCCTTATTTTTTCCCCTCTTTACTTCCTGTCAGCACATGCTGTCTCAAGGCAGTACTTCAGTTTCAGTTTGCTTGCAGGTTTGGCATTCCACCTCCAGCTTTCATCACAGACATGCTGCCTCTTTGGCTACCTCATTGGAAAATAGCTGAGACCCAAATAGGTCATATCTTAGATCTGCTAAGGCATCAGGGTCTGTACTAGCCTTTGCTTCCCAATGTAGGGCAGACAGGTACATTCACCCCTTTAATAGCACTCTCATCTCCATGCTGCAAGTCTCTTTAAACTACTGTCATTCACTTTAAATTGCCTGTATTCTCCACCAGGTATAGCAGGTCAGGGATTGCTTAACTGAGATTTAAAACACAAAATCAGTTTTCTAGACTATTTTCTTGGGCACACTTACCTCATAGGAAACACCAGAATATAAATCCTTAAACCCATAAACAAATATAAACATAGTTCAACCAGAGCTACCTTGGAGTCTTGGGCTTTTTGCCAGATCTTGAGACGGTGACTCTAGCTCTTTGGTGTTCTCTCAGCTCCTCAGTCTTCCTTCTCTGCCTTCAGAGTGAGTTTCCTGGTGTCGTCATGCTGCTTCTAGCCTCCCAGACCCTGAGGAAGTACCCTAACCTAGTGCTGCAGCCACTAGCCAGGCAACTCTTCCTCCCAGCTCCTTTTCCTGGGAGCTTTTAAGTTTTCCTTTGTACCAGCTAATTATTCCTGTCAGCTGGCCCAGTTCTCCTGGGTGGACTTGCAATCAAGTGCTACTGCCCACAGTTAGGCTATAGCCCCTGTAAGACTTCAGACTGCTGCAGCCTGGTGTGTGCTGCCTGTTACCAGTGTCTACAAGCCAGCAGCCTGCTACAGGTCCCTTGCACATAAAATGTGGCTAATGTCTTTTTACTAGGGCCTCACATAACCTTAAAGCTTGCCAGAATGGCTGAGGAATACACAAAAAGTGTAGTTCATGGCATCCGTAGCTTACGGTGGCTTTAGTTAGAGCAGGTTGCAGACCTACCAACTAATCCCCTTCAATTTTGATTTCTTTATGGATATATGCAGAGTCAGGATAAATAAAAATGGAAATAGCTAGCGAAATAACTAGCCTTTCCTAAACTTGTTTTGTTCCTTTTTATTGTTATCTTTTCTTCCTATATGACCATATTTTTGCATTGCATAGAAAGAGCATGTATAACTACTCAACCAGCAGAGATGCTTGAACTAAAGAAGAAGGAATCCATTCTCTTCTCCCATGGAAAGCTGTGAGAAACAGTCCTACACTTTTTGTTAGGCTCATTGGGCACCTATACACAAGCATGGAGGCTGTTCTGACTGGAATTCCAGCACGTCGGAGCAGACTCTATTACTTTAGTTTGCTGGAAAGTGGCGATTACCATACTCAAGCAGCCTCCTGTGTCTTGTGTATCAGCATCTCCATGCTTAAAAATGGTGGGGGCACTTGAATTAAAGCTTATTGAACAAGCTTTAGTTCAAGCACACCTGCCACCATTTAAGTGCAGGACTGCTGATACATGAAACGTGCCAGCCCTTTAATTAGAGCAACTCTCGGAACTGCTCTAATTAAAGCACGCCCTCTCCCTCACACACACCCTGGGAACATGTGGAAAAGAGCCCTTCCTTTTCCACTCTGTGCGCATCATATAAATCAAGGGGATGACAAAGCTTCTGTCACCTTAAGCCAATCACAAGAGACTATGTCAGTTTCAAGCTTTGTCACCTCTCTTTGAGCACTGATAGACATGCAGCTCTCCACTGCAATTCATGGCACTTAACAGAAAGTGCCATGAGTTACAGCAAGACCCCCAAGCCAACAGACATTCACCATTGGGTTGGGGGCAGGAGGGAGAGTGGGAATCAAGCTCCACTTCAGAGCTGATCCAGGAGAAGCAGCGTGTCTGTAGCCTCTTTCCTCTAGCCCTGCCTCTGTCCCACCAGCTCTGCTGCTCTCTGCATGATGGGAGGGGGTAGAAGGGATGAGATGGAGCTCTGGGCTGGGGTTTGCCCAGCCTGCCCTGGAGGGGAGGCAGGTGGATTGGAACCTGCCCCCCCACCTCAGATTTACTGGGGTACCAGAAAGAGCAAAAAAAGGAGGGGAGAATGTGAAAGACAAAAGGTATATGGGAATACAGAGCAAAGAAGTACAAGCTTATTGTCTTTTATGTATCTAACTGGATGAATGTGTAAGAACTTTTGGTAAGAACACCAATTTGCAAGTTTATGTATTCTGGATGAACATGCAACTGAAACTCTCTTTTTTGAACATTTGTGCCATTAAGAATGGGCCATAAATAGGACTGTAGAAGAACTATATAAAAGGGGAGTGAATGTGGCATGAACAAATCAATTTAAACATTCCTTCAAATATTTATAGAACTTTTTGCAGCTTTCCTCTGTGACCCTGATATAATGCCCATTGACTTCAATGGGAAGTCAATCAGACCTTACATGAACAAACTGTTGCACAGTTATGCATGTATCTAACTGGTCTTATTCTTTAGTACCAACCCTGGCAGCATTCTTGGTCATGTTCTACAGCAATTATTGGCTAATATACAAGTATCTAAAATGTCTGTGGGTAATCAAGCAATGGTTTTTCCTAAGAAAGGGGATTTTATTGGTGCCTCTAGGAAGAGAGAACAACAAGTACTAATTAGCCCTTAAGGTAAAAATCCCTGCTGAGTATTTAACCCACATTTGTTTGTTTTTAATTTAGAGGCATGTCCAGGTCTAAGGCTGCTATTAGAGATGAAAACCTTGCAATGCAGTAGGATTTGTCTGAACTATCAAAAGGGTTATGGCAATGATCCTTGTAGTGTCTTTTCACTAAGAACACAGTGTCTTGAAGCATGAAGGAGATTATTGTACAAGTTAAATGTATTAGAGCTAACAGATTCTTCATTTTCCCTGTTTGGTAGTTCATTTTAATTGTAAAAGATCATGGTATAAGTTCTAACCAAGTATACAACTGAAATGTGAACATGGTGAGACTAGTGTTAGTGAATGCCTTCAGCAAATTAACTGGAGCATCATAGAAAGAGCGGAAAAAAAAAAAAGGAAAAATGTGGAAGACAAAGGCATCTGAGAATACAGAGCAAGTAAGCACAAGCTTATTGTCTTGTGTATGAATTATACTGTCATGTTATCATAATATGTGGCTATTCTCCCAAGCTGCTATTGAAAGAAATTACCTCTCTGAAATAATGAAATGATCTGGTCTCTATCGAAACAGTCTTGATTCTTACAGTGGCAAAAGGAAGCCCCACTGAAAGACAAATTAACGGAAAGAAAATCCAACACACAATTTTCTTTTTATTTGTTTTATTATTTAACCCAGCATGTGTTTAACTCTCCCTGTGCTCAGCACTGCAGACCTGGTTTGTCTTACACCCAATATTTTGTACAGTATCTTGTTGGCACAACAGAGTTAATGGCAGAGGCCCAGATCTTTACGTCATGCAAAAATCAGATAAAGATTTCTGCCCTGAATCTTCTTAACATTTATGCCACATAAAATGTTAACATAAGTTACAACTATTGTTGTAATTTTTTCTCTAAGATCTAAGTCTGGGCCATTTAGAGGGGCATGCATTAACTGATTGATTTAGCAAAACATTTATTTAATTTGGGAGATTAGAGAAAAGTAATTTCAGGGTCACTTACAGAGAAGAAAACCCCTCCCCTAACTTGGCATAAAGGTGTACAGTCCTCTTTATACAGAAATTCTCAGGAGTCGGTCAAATGTATTCCATGCCTAGGACAGTGGCACTCAGCTTTATCTTCAGGCACCCCTTCATAACTTTCCTGAATCTAGCAGCATTCTATTAAAAAAAAACTAATTTATTTATTATAGTGCTTATCTCCTCTCACGCAGCCTGGAAGGTAAGGGAGGTGAAGTGAAACCAGTGTTTGCCTTCTCACAACAGCTGGAGATAGCAGTGACAATTTTTGCCTTATCTGGCCACTGAAAGTGGTCTACAGCTTTGACTAAACACAAGTGCACAGCTGCAGACTGCTTAAAAGAATGGCCAGTCAGGTGAAAATCTGAAGCCTCATTACATGAGGGGTCAGGTGAAGACATTTCAAAACATAGCATTTCCATCTGCACCCAAAGGACCTAGGCAGGGCTGAGTGAGGATTATGTTGCTTACTGAGCAAGTGCAAGCATTTACCTCCTCTACAGAGGATGGGTGGGGGAAAGTATGCATTTACCTTCTTGCATCCTTCATTCCTGCATCACCCTTAAAAGGATCTCATGACACCCCAGTGTTGCTGAAGGATCCTGGTTGAGAATTACTGGCCTAGGAAAAAGAATTCTGGCTCATGGCTGGTGGGCCCCAAATAGTACACCAACACTATAGCAAATGGACCTACATGTTGAAGCATGCTTGGTTTTTTTTTAATTTTTCTAGTTTGTGAAGAGGGCACATTAGGGATGGGGAGGTACACCGATCTAAAAGTTTACTTCACTCCTTTTAAACACTCTTTGACACACCTCATCAAGATGCCTTCAGGGGAAAGCTGTAAAAATTTCACAGATCTTTGGTTCAACCTCCAGCTGCCATATAAAATATAGCACTCCAGTCCGAGCCTCTCAAGGAACGTAGAACGCTACACAGGATGCTTTCAGGTATTACATTACAGTCTAAAACCAAAGAGAGCTTGTGAATGGACAATCCAAGACAGCATCAAAGAACTAGAAATCTGGTTTATGTCCAGCTCCTACGGAGTTCTGCTTTTCAATCTTTCCTGTTCTCTCTTTCCTTCTAAATATAGTAGCAAACAAAGTAAGTCTCTTGCTTTCCTCAACAGTCTACTGTTGTAAACAGTACAGTGCTTTACCATCAGGTGCATCCTCCCTCTGTGACTATCTTGGGATCAGGAATGTTGCACGCAGAAACAAAGCAAGTGTTAAAAGGGCAGTTTATAAATTACTTCAGTGAGCCAGAGTGATGTGTCATTCTGGCAGAAAGCCTATTAAGAGGAAGCGCTGTTCTTGAATACGTTCAGCTGGAGTTTCTGAGACCTCCTTTATACCCAGTCATTATCCATTTCACTCTCTGGAAGTGGATGGCTATGTTTGCCTATGTGACGCAGATCTTAATAGTTTTCCACAATCCTACATCATTTAGCTCTCAGCTAATACTAAACCAAGCTAGCAATTAACATTAAATACTGAGAAATGGATCTGATGTGATGAACACTTAGCACATATTGAGAACACTGTGATTTCTCATTTGGGAGCTGTAGTGATCTTGCAATGTAACCAGTTGTTACTGATGCCCAAACAGAGCTCAAACAAACAATGGGTTCTGGTTACATTTGTGGATCTAATAATGATTGCTTTTGTTTTAGATGCTGCACTTTCATTTCTAACACCCCTGAGGTTCACTTCAGTAACTAAAACTGCAGAGCCTGTGCTCATTTTAGAGCACCAGTGTGTGTATGTATATATATGTATGTATATATAATATTTGTATTACATTCAAAATATTTCACTAATTCTACATATGCCATAAAGTAGCAGTGAAAACATAGCTGCTTCTGGGGTGGAGCCTTGGTAGGCAGCTGCTTCATGGGACCCTCTCCAGCAGCATAGAGAAGGGAGAATTTAGCAAATGATGTTCGTAGTAGTAATCATGCCTGTTATGAAAGCTACTAGAGGCTGACAACAATGGGAGCTCTTTGTGCTAGGCACTGTATAGACCCAAAGAGTTTACAGTCTAAATGGACAAGGAAAACACAAGGTAGGACTAAGAGTTGAAACATGTTGGCAGAATGAGCAAGATGAATGGGACCAAATGTCATGTTTTTTCATGGGGTTTTTTTACAAGGGGATGAAGTAAATAGGAAGAAAAAGGAAGAGAAAGGGAGGGAGAAGAAGATAAGGAGGGAGGATATGGAACAAAGCTGAGGCAAAGGAGCTATAAAGAAGGGAGAGAGTTGGCATCAATAGCCGATTGGCACAGGGTAGAAAAAGTCCAGTCAAAACCAGAAAGTTCCTTGGATGTCCAGTATTGGAGAATATCCCCAGTCTTACAGAATGTACCATGTCCACATTGGGTAGGCAGAGCATTTTCTCTAAAGACTCATTCAGAGGGCACACACCGAGTAAACACTCAGATAACCCACTGATAGGGCCTCTGTGAATATGCAAAAAGATAGAAAACTGCTTACTATTCACCATATTTACTTTGGAAAGATAAAGTGCTACATTGATCCTGCTGGAATAGGACCAACTGTGATTAGACAGTAAAGTCTGCCTGTCTTGATAAGGCACAGCTCTTTGTTGTGACTGGTCATTATCTGGTGGCTCAGTGTGAAATATTTTATTTTTTTCTGTGCTGATTGAGGCAGTTTCCCGCCCCCACCCCCAAAAACCCCCCAAAAAACAAAAAACAAGACAACAACTCAGCTGAGTAGAAACTTTACCAGCTTTACAAACTTTGTGATGCCAGGTACTGGATATTACTTCACTTCTACCTCTTCTGGATTTATGCTTTGATAGGCCTGCAGCTAGCCTGCAGCTGAAGCAATGGAATTTTGAATACACCCAGAGTAATCTGTATGAGTAGATTAACTTCAAATGACACAGAGATGAGTTTGCGAGGGGAGCTCCCCATATGTCTTTTCAGTTAGTCCCATTTCCATTTATGATTTTATTTTTCAGCATAAAAATGAAACACAGCCATGGTTCATCTTATTTGTCTACTAGTCACTTCATTTTCAAATTATATCACCAAACTGTGTGCATGCCTTTTCCCTCTATTACAGCATTCTATATCCAGAAAGACTTCTTTGAATTTTGTAGTGTAGGAGCAGCCACAGCCCTTTATTATGGATGAGGAAAGGATACTATTTGTAAACATGCTTTTCACACACGCTTAACAGGGGCAGAAGATACTTCATATTAACTTTTATTTCTATTAATGTTTAAAATTATTTATGTCATAGTAATAGAATCAAGAGAGGAAGGGGAATAGCATTTTTCACTTAAGAACAGTACTATACTGCTGGCAAAAAGATGTCTGTCTTTTCTTTGAATTCTGTAATCCTTCCCCTTCTCATACTGCAGTAGTTTGCTGGTGTTGGGTCCCACTTGATGCCAGATCTCAGCTGTTGTAAATTGGCATAGGTTTATTGACATCACTGGGCAGTCAACACCACATGCCAGTTGGGCCCTTAAATAGTGTGGCTTGCCTGTACAAGGTGCATCTGAGCACTAGGATCTTACTACATAACACCATTCATATGGAGTTTATAACAGAGGCTAGTAAGCCCCAGATTTGTTTAGATTTAGTGTACTTGACACTGTGCATTAGGAGGCCTGACCAAACCCTTGTTGACCTCAGAGGAAGCACTCCCAGTAAGAGTTGGACTGGGTTCAGAAAATGGAGGTCTGTGGAGAAGTGCCCCTTTAAGTTTATAACATTATTGCCAACTCTCATGATTTATGGTGTTGTTCTCAAAGTCTACATTTTGGGAATGTGAAAAACTTAGCTTTTTCTTTTTATATAATAATTGAAATATATATTATAGAAAAGAAAGAGCTAAGTTTTTCACATTCTCAAAGCATAGACTTTAAGAACAATGCCAAAAATCATGAGAGTTGGCAACATTGCTATGAATTGATGCAGGCCTGACGGTCTCACTGGTTGACTTGGTTCAAAACAGGCACAGCACAGTCATTTACGTAGTAGGCCTTTCAAGCTGCATTGCTGCTTCTCTCCCAGTAGGTGGCCAGCAAGAGTATACAGCCTGGCTCGCTTGTCCTGGCCATGACCTTCAATAAACTGTCAGAGGCACACTGCCATGTCCTGACAAAAAGGATCAGCACATTCTATCCTACAGACTTCAGAGAGACTTGCAGTGGGTCAGTGGACTTGTATGTCTGTAGGATCCCAGGATCAAAGGCTTTTCCATGGGAGCGTTGCTGCTGCTGCGATGGTCAAGGAAGTATACAAGTATTTTGTGATACCTTGTATTGGACCAAGTACATAGTTGGGAGTTTTTGTCTAACATCTATTGGGCCAGCTGTACAGAGATGATACCAAAAGATATCCTGGTCTCTAGTGCATTTTCCCCTGGGGCAAATACAATATTTATTTACAGCCTTAACTTTGCCATGAGTCAGTTGGAATCAAGTGTGATATTCTGAAGAGGCTCAGGCTACACAGTGCTGGAACTCAGACACTGCATGAGCAGACCTCTGTCAGCAGGCTGCTTGGCTCATAGTGATTTTGGAACAATGTGAGGTTCCAGGAATTAAAGAAACTAACAGAATCTCCACCCCTGGTGAAATTCTCTGGGATGAGGAGGATGACTGGGGAGGTTTAAATACTGTTTCATCCTGAATCTGAAAGCACTGAGTGCCAGAAAAAAGTCAGAAAGTAGCTTTATTTCTAACAAGGTAACTTAAACAGTAGCTTGTTTGGAAACACTTGATTTGTTTCACAAATTCTAGCAGATGCATGGGGTTGCACCTCTCCCACCTTCCCTTTGATTCCTGCTCTATCCAGCTTTAAAGCCAACTGAAAAAGGTAGGAGCATTTCTATTCAGGCAGTGCTGATGGAGTCCATTGACTTCATACCTCATTATCATCTACCTGATTCCTGCTAATTTATCTTTATTTGACAGGTGTTAACGACCCTCTCTCCTTTTTAATCACCTTGATGTTCCACAATTCAACTGCTCCTTTTTCTGCAATGTTGCTGTCTATTAACCATTCCTGGTAACATGAGTGACTGATGCCTCCTGGGTCTGGGGGGGGCACCTGCAGAAGCTGGTGGTGGCATTGGCAGCAGGGGCGCAGCTGGTGAACACCTGCAGACAATAGCGGTGGCAGCAGCAGCGGGGGCGGAGTTGGCGAGCACTTGCAGATGCTATCAGCAGTGTTGGTGGTGGGCGCAGAGCTGGCAAGCACCAGTGGATGCCACCAGTGGCATCAGCAGTGGGGATGGCCCTGCTGGGGGGGCAT
>NW_017729026.1:50207031-50213555 GCF_001723915.1 Gavialis gangeticus | reverse complement strand
CTGGGGGGGCATGTGCCCCCCCCCCCCCCCGTGCTGCCCGTACCAGTCATCTATGCTTGGTAATGAAAAATGGGTGTTATGTTATATATGATGATATATGACACCACCTGCACCCCCCTTTTCAAAATCATAGATCTGTCCATGAATTCCAGTCATCTCATGCAAAGGAGGCCATCTCTGACACTCTAATACAGTCACTTGAGTAAAGCTGCAGTCCATGTAAAAGTGAGAAATCTGAATGATTTTTTTTTAATAGTAAGAAGGGGAGAACAGAGGAGACTGTGTGTGATCTAAGGCTGAAGGGCCAGTCTTGCAATTCTGGGACTGAAGTGTTCCTTATAGGAGGCCAGATAGTGACTAGGACTTTATCGTCCCTTCAAGTGGTATTTTGGGCCACTTGTGGAATGTTTAGGTCCTATTCTCCCCTGTGCAATTCATTTCACCCTCTTGAACATATTTAGAAGGATTATGACAGTTCAAAGTAGATCCTGTTTCATGTGGTAGCCACGTAAACTCTTTGTAAGTTTCTGAAATATTAGTCACAGAAATACCATGACTGTTTGAGGAAGGAAAAGGATGAGGCAGGTGCTTCCTACCCTAGTGAGTGGGGAACTTGCCCAGGAATGGGAGACCCAGGTTTTATGACCTTCTCAACCATAGGGTACTTAAGCCTACATATCTCAATTACCAAGTGCCCCAACCATCAGGTTGTGGTCTAGGTGTTGTCAGGAGTACCCAGTTGAACAGGCCCACTGGGAAGCTAAGAGGAGAAAATATACAGGCCCAGGAGGAAAGCAAGCCAGAAGGAGTGTGGCTGGGGGAGCTGGGCCCTGTTCTGGAAGGGAATGCATTCTGGCCTCTGCTCCCAGAGGAGTAAGAACTATTGCAGGGTGCAGATAGAAGTGACAATTTTTACCTGATCTGGCCACAGAAAGCAGTTTATAGCTATAACGAAACACAAGTGAACAGAGGCAGACTGCTTCAAAAATGGCTGACTGGGTGAAAATGTGACCCCTTATTGCATGAAGTAGCAACATCAGATAAAGTAGCATCTTCTGTAGCTTGTGTGCTATTTTCAGAATGGGAAGGGGGATCCCACCCCCCTGACCCCTAGCACCAACAGTGAACTTCTGTTTGGTCTGGGGTAATGCTGTAACTCAGAATGGTTTGCATAACACATTCTGGGTTACAGCTGGGACTGCACTTCTGTCTGCACTCCCAGTGCTCAGGGGCAGAGTGAACTCATTGAGCACCCGGGGTGGGGGTTGGGGGATGGGACACATAGGACACCATAGCCTGGAGGAGGGGGAGATATGAGTGAGGGGAAGGAAGGCTTGCTTTTCCAAACTATTGTTGCCCCTGTTGCTGCTATAGCATCATTAGCTGCACTCCAGTGAAAGCATCCCCATGGCCAGACAACCTGTGAGCTAACCCTGGTGCCTGCCCACCTGCCTGCCTTTGACCTGAACTGAGTCAATCCAGCCTGCTGTCTTAAAAGATTGCCAAATGCTGCTTTAGAGAGTGTGTCTACAGCTATGAAATCTTTCCCAAAATCCCTTCCCTTCCAGCACAGTGCTCATCTCAGTAAGCCATACTCCATTTATCTTTCTGTCCTCCTGGTACCACATGTCTTACCCTCTTGTTTTTTTCCAGTTTACACAGAATTATACATGTTTCCTGGGGGAGCAGGAGTTTCAATTTCCATAAATAGCTTGAAATGCCAATGCTGCTAAAGTTACCTGTATAATTGCTACTTACTTGTCAATAGATGAATTGGATTTGGGCTTGAGAGAGAGATTACTGGAAGGCTCAGATTTAAAAGCTTTATTGAGAAAATGTAAAATTAGAATTGTTAGATGACTTGGCATAGTTAGATGCTGCCAAGGTCCAGGAACAATTCAGGGACCTTTAGATTTTTGAAGCAGAGAAAGTCACCCTGTTAAGACTAAAACGTATAGCAAATGGACAGTGCTCCAGCTATGGGGCAGTATAAAGAATCTAAAAATCTGCAAGAGACCTGAGGCAGAAAGATGTGCAGTTCAAACTTGGAGTCCACAAGAATTCAGCTGTACATGCTGTTGTAGACATCACAAGCTGAGATAATCCCCAGTATTGGTACTAGAACTTCAGTAGCTTATATAGTTAGAGTTGGCAAGCATGGGCAGGATGCACAGTATGGACACAGTTGCATTAGCACAGAGGAATTCTTCCTAGAGGCATTTTTCAATGAATTGACTATCAACTTGAAAGCAAATGGAAAATGTATTAATTCTTAGTAGGACACAGGTGCACAAGTCAGTGTTGGACCAGAATCAGTGATGTTAACACTGAAACAAAACCCAGAGGGAATAAAATGTAAAACTCAAGGCATGCTGTGGTAACCTTATCCCCACTACATGAGTATATGAACTAAGGTATGGGTAGATAAAAAAAAAAAACTGGAAAAGATCAATTTTTTAATTATACTTAAGGAGGAAAAATGTAGTTGTTATTGAGTTAAAATGGTGCCAAATCCTTGATGTCACCAAGAAAGTATGTTTAAGGCACATGTCTGGAGATCAAAGCGTTTGATGAAGACTGTGATAACAGCCTCAGAGAGAGAGAAGAGCTGAATAGAGCTGATCTACAGACTAGAGATGAATTATCCCCCAGTTTATGCCTCTAGGAATATTCTTCTTGCTGGAAGGAAGAGGCTAAAAGAGGTGCTGAATTACTGCTTTGTGTATCATAGAGTGAGCAGAAGAACTAGGCTAGGTCTATTCAATGGTTGTTGTAGGCAGGGTGGGGGGGAGAGGTGGATGCCTTCATGTTAGATATAAACCCAAAAGAATGGATTTTAAGAATTAAAAAAAAAAAAAAGCAACATATTTCAATACCTACAAAAGAAATGGTCCTTGCTAAATATTTTGGAGAGGTGGTTGATGCTAGATATTTTTCTCTCTCATGTATCAGCAGGGTTCTGGCAGTTGTGCTTATCAAAATGAAGCAGTGCCTCTTTGAGAGACTTCTTTTTTCTTCAGGCAGCCATTTATGTTATGATCTGCACTCATGGGATTTCTCAGAAAAAGACCAAAAAAAAAAAAAAGGTTGGTACAGGAGGTTTGTATAAATGACATCTTGATGCGGGCAAAACCAATAAAAGAGCATCACTAGATGCTTCCAGCAGCTTTGGAAAGAACCAGCACTGATGTGTTAAGGCTAAACAACAAAACTAAATTCCACATCAGAGAAATGACAGACATAGGAGAAAAGGTCACACAGCAACGTGCGTTGGGAGATCATAGTAAGGTTGTGGCTGTCCATATTATGCCTGCCTTAAAGACAAGGAAGGCGGTACCAGAGATTCCTAGGAATGGCAAACTGTATCAGGAAATTTATACCTAATCCAGCTACCTTAAGACAGCAGTTTGCAAAGGCATCCAGAGCAAATGGGCTGCAAACCTTAGTAAGGAGTTTGAGAAACTGAAGGCATTAACTGAAGCACCTGAGGTACTGTGATAATAAGCAAAAAGTACATGAAGCCAAGTTTTCTATGGCCACCTTTAAGGGGGAGGAGGGGATTGGCACAGCCCTCTCACAACAGTACAGTGAAAATTAGAGGTAATTAGCAGAGAGACTAAAAATAATGGAAAGTTAATGAGGCCACACCTGGAATATTGTGTCCAGTTTTGGGCCCCCACTACAGAAAGGATATGGACAAGTTAGAAAGTGTTCAGCCAAGGGCAACAAAAATGGTGAGAGGGCTGGTGCACATGACTTATGAGGAGAGGCTGGGGAAACTGGGCTTATTTAGTCTGCAGAAGAGAAGATGAAGGGGGAAGGATTTAATAGCAGCCTTTAACTACCTGAAGCATGGCTCCAGCGAGGATGGAGCTAGACTGTTCTTGGTGGTGACAGAACAAGGGGCAATGGTCTCAAGTTGCAGCAAGGGAGGTTTAAGTTGGATATTAGAAAAAACTTTCTCACTAGGAGGGTGGTGAAGCACTGGAACAAGTTACCTAGAGAGGTGGTAGACTCTCCATCCTTGGAGGTTTTTAAGGCTGGTCTGGACAAAGCCCTGGCTGGAATGATTTAGTTTGGGATGGTCCTTTGCTTTGAGCAGGGCGTTGGACTAGATGACCTCTTAAGGTCCATTCCAGCCCTCATTTTCTATAAGTCTATGAGTTCAGATCAGATGCAGATGGGTTATAGATGAGCACTAGACACCACAGTTGCCTTTCCTGCTTTTCTGGGTGACACAGGGACAGCAACTGCTGCTAAAGCCTCCCACTGCTGATTACTGCCAAAGCTTCATGTCTGCAGGGTGGATCAAATGGTTCTGTGGGCCAGATGTGGCCCATAGACTCCAGGTTGCTGACCCTGCTCTAGAACACTTGACACAAATGAAGTGGAACCAAATCCAGAACTAGATTAAGTGCCAGTCTGATCCCTCCTCTCCAGTCTCAGATGAAATTGGACTGTGACAGCCAGAGGTACTGCTCAGGAGAAGTCCATCAGAGAGTAATTAGAGCAATTAGCTCAAGGTGCTAGGACTGCATTTTCCCTGTTCCTATTATCAAATCAAAGAGAAGCACCCTGCATTATGTGGAATTGTTTTTAAAGGCAAAAGGATTATGATTTTTTCAATGTGTATAATTGTTCAGAAGTGTTAGTTGTAGTTCTGTTGGTGTAAGGACATAGGCAGACAAGGTTCTTTGGGTAAATCTGATATATTTTATTAGACTAACTAACATAGTTGGAAAATTCTTCTTTGCAAGCTTTCAGGTACAAACACCCTGGCTTCCATCCCATCCTGGACAGTATGTAAAAATTGCAGGCATTCCGTGTGCCTGAAGAAGGATGTTTGTACCTGAAAGCTTGCAAAGAAGAATTTTCCAACTATTTTAGTTGGTCTAGTAAAAGATATCAGATTTACCCAAAGAAACTTGTCTGCCTGTAATTGTTCAGAAAGTTCATGTACAGACTGAAAAACCTCAGAGAATAACCTGAGATGTGTTATACTGTTCTCAAATGAAGAGTGACATTGAGAAAGCATTTAAGGCTTGTCATACATACCAAAAGTATTGGAGAGTTGCTGTGGAAAAATCAGTCACCTGGAAAAATATAGTAGTAGATTTGTTTATATTTGCTGAGGGAAATGATGCATTGGTTCTAGACTAGTATTTTCACTTCCCTGAGGTTATGTTACTAGAAGATACCATATGTAGGAAGTGATCATAGATATTAAGTCCATTTTGTTAGACATGGTTTACACAATGTAGTAGTGTTTGACAGTAGAACACAGTTCAGTTTGCACTGACGTAAGGGCTCAGTCATATCACGGCTAGTTCCTTTTATAACCAATCAAATGGGTTCCTGAAATAACAAAGAGCCACCTGAAAAATATTGAGAAAACAGACTCCAATCTACTTTTAGAACTGTTAAATTATAGCACGGCACCAATGAAGCACAGGTTAGCACCTACTGACATTTCATTCAGCAGGAAACCAAAAACAAGAATGCATGCAAGATTTGATCCTGGTGCCAGAGTCACTGGGGACCTCTGATAAATAAAGAAATGAATAAGGCAAAATAAAACTCTGTATAATTTGCCCTCTGGAAACTGCCAAAACACCATGAAAGTGATGCTGTATATATCTCTAAAGTAAAGCAATGGTTATGAACAGCAGTGGCATCACAAGACATAGCCCTCTTGTCTCAAAAGTTTTGCATCCCCCAGACCAACATATCCTTCAGAGACACCTCTTCTTAATCCCAGAAGTGATAGAGATGAGAAGCACTGAAAGTATGTCTGCACTGTGGCTGTGGCCTTTTCTGGCTGGACCATTCATGAGCACATTCCCCGCTTCTTTACCCACAGACACCTTACAGACCTTAAAGTATGCTAGCTGGGTAGCTGCCCAGTGACTTTTCTCAAGCATACCAGAGACTTAGGTCTTGAGACCAGCTGCTTAAGGATGGCCCTGAACAGCCTCACTAGTGTATTCTGGGTTTGGAGCATCTGAGCACACGAACGGGTAGGTGGGACATGCTTGGGAATAGCCTATCTGGGGCACATTTCTGCTTTAGTATAGATGTGGACTGAGTCCGGTGTTTTGCTGATGAAGGTCATGCTGAAATATCTGAACCTCAGGCCATGGCACAACCACGACTAATGGGCTTACTGCCACCTAACGAAAAACAAGACCCTTACGTCTACATGGCAGTGCAGAATGCATCAGAGGCCAGTTGACATTGCTAGTTAGTTTTGTTAATGGGCTGGTTATAAGTATTTCAAATTCTGTATTATGATAATGCTGATTGTTAACTGTTCTGATTGTTATTTTAGTCAGAGAAAGGAGATGTGGGGAATTGTACCTTTAAGAGGTTCTGGCATAAGCCAGCTGGAACTCGTTGTTACGTTATGCAGTGTAATGTAATGCTTAGCACTCAGATCTAATGAAGCAGGTGTTGGTCAGACACTTTGGGCATTTATACACATGCTCTGGGTTAGGATACAAGGCAGTCGAGGGGAAAGAGACTTA
>NW_017729026.1:50191266-50202031 GCF_001723915.1 Gavialis gangeticus | reverse complement strand
CACATGCTCTGGAGGTGTGGGGAGGGGGGTGCTTTAATTAGCGCGGCTCTAAGAGCTGCGCTAATTAAAAGCACCTGAAGTGTCATGTATATCAGTGTCTCCACATGGGGCTTCCAGAACTCCAGTGGGAAGCCCTATGTGGAGGCATGGAATTGTGCTCCATTGGGCCAGGTGGGCTTCATGCCTCCATGTGCGGCTTCCTGCTGGAGTGCTGGAAACCCCACGTGGAGGCACAGAGCTGGCCGGGCCAGCCCAATGGCACACAGCCCACACCCACCCACAAACCCCACATCCATCCACAACCCCATGTCCACCCACAAACCCCATGCCCACCCCCGTCCCTGCAGGGAGGAGCTCCCCTCCCTGCTTACCAGCTGTCCAGTCATGTGCCACCTCACTCAGTGCCTCCAAATGGGGCTCCCAGCTGGAGCGCCAGGAGCCCCACAGAGGTGGAGGCACAGATTCCACTGGGGTTAAATTATACAAAATTATGCAATTATGTGTGGTCATGCCTTTTACGCACAAAATTGTGCAGGCACATAATTGCATAATTCCCCAGGGTATAACTGATTAGTGTTTTGCTCAGGCTAGGTACAGACATTCAAAAAACTTGAGGGGAAATTGATCTAAGTTGCACTGTTTTCTGTAAGTGGCTTGGTTTAGATAAGTAGTGAACAGAACACACATTCACTCTTTTGTGTGTGGAGGGGAGGGATGGGGGACATGGGGGCAAATTTTAGCCTGGGTTCCACCATTTTTAAACCAGTTTATGTGTGTCAAACTTCTGCTATGCATCTAGATTGGTTTTGTGTGTCAAACTTCTGTTCTGTTATGGGCATAGACCAGTTTTCCATCACTTATACCAGTAGTCTGTACCTGGTCTCAGTGTTCTCCCATGTCCTCTTCTTTACTTCTAACCTTTTTCTGGTTCTCTTTTAGTATCAATAGTTCTGTCATCTTCCTTGGCATATGCAGTTTTACTGCAGTTGGGTCACCTATGACTCTTTCACACCCTGACAGTTTGCACCTTCACCAAAAGGTGTAACTTCTTGCTACACAGCTTCTCTAACACATTCCTGTTCTCTCTTTTGCTATTGGTAAAACTTTGATCTATACTTGTACTACCTCTTGCCCTGACCACTGAAGCTTCGTCTTTCCTCTCTAAACAAGTTTTTGTGGCTAAAATCAGCTTCCTTTTCTGCTGAGTTCCAAACATATTGTGACCATCACTGGCTGCCTGCGGTCTCTCGCTCCAACAAGTTCAGACACTTTGAGTTAAATCCACAATGAGACACTGGTGATACACCTAACTTTCAGGAACCCTGCCATCTAGTGGAATCCACAGTCCTGAAATAGGTGCTGAGGCTCCATATAGCATGCCTGGGGGGAGTTTGGTCGGCCAGTAGGAAATGCTGAGAAGAGGGATAGGACTAATTTTCCACCCTCTCAGGTGTTAAATTGACTACATCTGCTTGAGATGCATAGCTGCGAGCCCTCTCAAGGAGGTACTTAAGCCAGGCCAGTTTCTGTTTTACCAGAAAATGAGGAGGAGGATGTGATGTCCCATACTTTATAGTCCTGTAGCTCACAAAGTTACCTAAGCTTCTAGATTCTGGGTTCTGCCTGATTTAAACTCAGGTCTCCTCACTCCAAGGTGAGTGCTGTAAACTCTAGCCTATAAAGTCAGGGTGTCTCATGCTTTCTCTCTCTCTCCCAGTGACTCTTGAATTCTTTGGAAACTGTGGAGCAGCTTCTATAACAGGAAGACTGAAGACAGCTATCTACTTCCCAGTCAGCCTATAGCTTCTGGTTAGGGCAATCTCCAGGGAGGTGGGACACATGAGTTTGAATTCCTGCTGGCAGGGGAGGGATTAGATTCTGGATATCTGCCACCTGCGTGAGTGCTCTAGCCATTGGGCTATGCTATAGAAGATCAGAGTATCTGCTCTTCCACCTTCTAAACGAAATACTAACCTCTACTGTTTTTGAAAGAGAGCTTTTAGATACTTGTCAGGGTTCTGGGCTGTGGCTCTGGAGAGGATGTTGGTGCCTCTCTGAAGTGCTGAATAAGACACCTGAGCTCCAGATGGGAGCGGGGTATAAGATACGCACCAGTCCTCAACATTTGTCGCGTGGGTAGCTTTCGATGTGCTGTTCCCCCATCCATGGAGCGTGCTGATTGGTTAGGATCCCATTTTGAAGCACCGCCTGTTCTTTATTCTTCTAAGGCAGTGGTTTTCAACCTTTTTCCATTTGCAGACCCCTAAACATTTTTGACTGGAGGTGCAGACCCTTTGGAATTGTAAGTGTGGGTATTCGCATACTTTTGATTGATCATAGTCATCTTTCATGGACCCCTTGGACATAGTCTGCAGACTCCCAGAGTCTGCGGACCGTAAGTTGAAGAACACTGTTCTAAGGGATATAATTCTTAGACCTCTTCCTTCCATTTGTACCTCGATAACTTTTTAAATACTGCACGTTAACAATATTTCTGGGGCTCCAAGTTCCCTTTCCTCCTTCAAGTCTCTCCTTAAACCTTATATCTTCTAGCTGTCCTCTGCAGCTCCATCCTCTGCTTGTACCCCTGGTTCTTTGCCTATAAAATAGAGCCTTGTAATAAAGAAGAAACAAATGGAAAAAGCAGGAGAGGTGATGCCCACGTATAACTAGTTCCCCCACAGCTGCATTTCTTTCTCAGTATTCATTCCCTAACTATCTATAGCACTGACCTCTACCATTTGTGGGTCTGTTTCTTATAGACTGTAAAGTCCTCATGAGATAAACTGAGCAGAATGCTGAATAGCACTAATCATACCCCAGATACCCCACAAATAAAAATGTTATGGTAACCATCTTTCAGAAGTGTTTTTTAAACTTAATTTACTTACTATTCACTATCATTGCTCCTGCTCAATAGCAGTGGAATATCTAATGAAAGTTAGAGGAAAATGGTTGCAACTAAGCATCTTGGTCCTGTAGTCATATGGGAGGGGACAATTAGAAGATAAGAAAAGCAAGGAGAGACTGATAGAAATATCTTTTGTGACAAGTATTATCTACATTTTGTGGTGTAGTCAATTGAGGTAAAGAGCAGTTCAGTCGTTTTCTCAAGGTGGTGCAGTTTTAGTCTACATGATAACACACTGCTTGCCCAAAAGAAATATGATGGTACCATGTTTGCGTGCGTGCATGTGTGCACATGTACACACACACACGCATGAACATACCTGGTGTACACACACATTTGACTCTCCCCAGAGACTCTCAGAAACCTGAGTATTTGGATTATTGTAACCATCGTGTTACAATAATTTGAGAATGAATTAAAGGTGGTGACAGAGTTATGATTTGGTAGATAAAATAAAGTACGTTTTACAACAGCTTATATTGCTAGCCTCATTAGTGTGCATGAATGCAGTAGTAAATTTTGTTGTCAAGATTAGTTACTGATGGGACCAAAGCCCAGTTCTTCAGCTTCTCCATCATGTGTTCCAGCCATCAAGCAGCTCTGTCACCTTAAGGCAATAAGGGCACTGTCATACAAAACAAACTCAGAAAATTAGATACATATGTAGTTTATAAACTCTTCAGAATAAGCACCCATGGGAACAGGTGCCAAGCAGAGCCTGGCACTACAGACCCAGATCTTTATTTCACCTTTTGTGCCCTACTGCAAAACAAATACTACAAGAGAGCTGAATAGAAGTCTTTCTGATACGACTGCCCACAAACCAGCTTCTCTGCTTTATTTCTTCAAGAATATGTAAGATTTTTTAATTCAATTTTCCTTATCTCCATCTCCCTTTCTCGGTGACTTAAAAAAACCATTATTTTCAATTAAAAATGCTAAAGGATTGTCTTAGCGCAAAGTACAGTGGGAAAAATATGCTTTCAGGAGCTTAAATCAATACTTCCACCATGCAAGCACTCATAGCAATGGGTCCACATATTATTAGATGTTTGTCCAGGCAGTGCATAAGGTCCTTGAGGGCAGGGAATGTGGTAGCTCTTTGTTCTATAACCTGCACTGTGCAAAGAACTTTACCAGCACTCAGGTAAATAATAGTAGAATAATCATACCACAGGGTTTTTCTATGCTTGGGAAGGGAGACAAATATATTTTACAAAGCTTGGCAAATGGTATTGAAAGGTGATTTTTTTTGTAAGTGGCACTGTTTGTGTGCTTGTCTGTATGGAGAGATACAGCTAGTGAGGAAGGATGGATAGATGGATAATGAGGTCATCTAGGCTGCAGGAGACCTGAGTTCTAATTTTGTGCTCAGCTACTGATTATTGAGTGTGTCTACACATTCATTAATGTGCCTTTGCTACTGCACATTAACTTTAGTACCTCTAAGATGAGATACTATATAAAGGAGTAGTAGCCCATGCTTATGTGCAGTAGCAAAGACAAACTTTTTTTGGTGATGCTTAAGGCACAGAAGACTAATTCTACTGCACACTTGCACATTTTTTGCCATGATACGCTAATGCACAGTAGAACAGGCTACTGTACATTACAGTCTCGTGTAGACGTGCTCTGAGTCCCCTTTAGCAAGTCACTTGGCACTTGTTGGGAGGTAGGCATGTACGCTGCCTCCTGAACTAGAAGTAGTGTAGCAGCTTTACTGTGGACCTGTGGGCAGGCAAATTAGTTCTGACTCTGAGGAGAGCTAATTCATTTCCAGGGGCACTATGCAAAATTGGCTATGCTGCTTCCAGTTTGGGAGGTCATCTGCATACTGCAGTGCAGCATGTTTCAGCCCAGCACAGCCTGGCACAGTAAGTGAAAGGTATAGACGTGCCCTGAGTCTTTATGCCTCAGTTCTTCATTCATTAAAAAGTCTACCTCGCAGGGAGGTTGTGAGGAAAAATACATTCATGATTGATTTGTACTTACATACTGTGGCAATGAAGGCCAACTAAGGTAGATCAATATCTGCCTGTCTCACCTGCACTTTTGTCTAATCCATCTCCACTTGAACTATGTTTAAAGAGCTATCCCATTTGGGAAAAAAACAACAACAAAATACTCTGTCATCTTACTGGCTTTTTTTCTCTTTACATGGAAAATTTCACTGCAAAATTACATTGGTATCTGGCCCAAATAATATTCAGTCCTGAATTCATGAGCGTTTTAAAGTGTAACATTTTGTGACCAGTCAGAGACAGAAGTAGATGAGGAAATATGACAAATAGTACTAGCAGCTTTTAATGAATATTTACAAGCTAGTTCCCTCCCCCCACTTTCCATCACTTTGTCAAAGAAATCAAAGATCAAAACTTTACCAAAGGGGGGGGGGGGAATAGAAAAAAAGACCAATCCAAAATATAGATTAGTTTTGGAGAATTTGTCAGGGTTACTCTGCTGCTGAAGCCCCAGCCCTTCTGCCCTTTACAAATATATTTCTGGGGAGAATGACAAATCTTTTGTTGGTACACACATCACCTCTATAAATGCAGACCAAAGAATAAGAATAAGAGCTATTGTACCTCTGAATCTAGAACGACAAGTCCCCCAGTATCCCAGGATGTGCTGCACCCCTTCCTTAGAGCAGGGTAGAAGTCTGTCCTGGCTCACCAGCCCTTTTGTGGCAACTCATAGCTACAGCTCCTAGTCTTGCCCCTGCTCACCAGGCCTCTCATGGCAAGTCCCAGCTGTGCAGGTGGGAGACCATCAGAGAAGGTTTCTAGACTAAGGGTGTGACTGCTCTGAACGCTAAGCTAGCACTAACACTGATCAACAGGTGTTCAGCTCACAGTATAAGGTGCAATAAGACCCTAAGGTAGGGGTCAGGAACATGTATGGCCCGTAGGCCAAATCCACCCATGGATCCATTTGATTCAGCCCATGGAAATAAGGCTTTGGTAGTATTCAGCTGTGGGGGGCTTTGGCAGTGGACACTCTCCCCCTGCTATCCCCAGAGAAAGCACCAGCTCTGGAAGATCTCCCTAGGCCACTGCTGGAAACAGTGGTAGTGGTGTCTGGATCCTAGTACCCACCCGTCTGCCTCTGACTGGATCCGGACCAATCCATCCCATATGCCTTAGAAGGTTGCTGACCAGTACAATAAGGCTTCTGGTGGTGTGCAGCAGTAGAAGATAGCTGAAAGTGTATTAGGTAGAGTATACCTAGAATTATGTACTTATACCCTTTATATGAAAACATCACATTGCATTACTACCACCCTATTTAGGAACATGCGTTTTTGTCATCCTCCAATATTTACTACACTAATTTGTTTGGTCTTTTTGACAATTAGTTTGTAAACCCTTTAGGACACAGATCACATATTTGTAGGGCTCTGGTCCTCCCCCACCACAAAAAAGCAAATAATAATAACAAGTACTTGACTAAGTGTTTGAATGCAGTGGGCAGAGAGCAAGCTTAGGAGACTCCTTCATATTTTTATGAATGCATTTTTTTTTTAGGAAGGCAGATATCTATATTTATTGAGTTGAATTGTGAAGTCTTTACTTAAAGTTTTTCCTTGAAGAGGAGGGGAATAAACCCTCTGACTGATTTCAGTGAAACTTTGCCAGAGTAAAGGCTGAGTGAGAACTTGGACAGGCAGGACTTCAGTTTTTGTCAGTGTATTTTAACTGACATTTTAAGCTGAAGCACATGTGCAAGAGACTGTGACCATAAGCAGGCTGTAGTGGCAAACACAGTGATTTGGGTTTCACCAAATGACTGCAGAAAAATCATTGTCATATGTGAAGGATCATACCATACCGATGGCTGCCATCAGGCAGAACTTGCACTCTCACTACTGGACAGAGAGAACAAGAAAGCGAAAGTGATTCAGAAATCTGGTAATATGTAATATGGTATTCAGATCAGAATACCATATTTTCTCACATACACATGCACCTTCTCTCTCCCTCAAAAAAAAAGTGCGGGAAATTGGAATGCACATTATATATGAGAAATGTGGTAACAGCAAGTTCTGTTGCTTACAAGTAAAATCTGCAGTGATCCACAGGGAGCAAAGCAAGGGTCAGGCTTGGTTCCTGGCTGCTGCTGCTCAGTGGACACAGCTACACGAGATGCTACAGCAAAAACCATGGCAAGAGCCGCACAGCGACAGTACTGCACAGTAATGTCAGTATTGACATTACTGTGCAGTCATTTAGTACTTGCAGTCACTTAGTACCTTGGCAAAAACCATATGGTGACAGTACTGCACAGTAACCCTGGTTACTGCGCTGTCATTTAGTACTTGCTAAGTACTAAATGACTGAGCAGTAACAACTGTGCAGTCTGCCACACAAGGCAACATAGCCAGCTACTACAGGGAAAGGTCCTTTTTTCTTTATTCTGTCTTTCAAAGCCCAGGTGAGTATAATACTCCAAGGTGTGTTGTATGTGCGAAGATACAGTAATACCTATCCGTGAAAAATATTATTATGGTTTGTAGGCTTTCAGTTATTTTTATAAACGTCTCAATAGGTGTTCTGGGCTTGATATGATTAGCCTTTTGAATAACTGACTGCAAGTGGATGGGCTTAAAAAGAAAATGTAATACTATGCACCTATTGCCAGACACCCAGAGTAATGAAAGCCATTCAGGAGACAAGGCCTCCTTTCATAAGAACACTTTTGCGTATATCTTATGAAAATAAAGACATAATGAAGGTGCTATTATGGTCTCTTCACATTCCCATGGTACTTACCAGGTAGAGGGGAAGGAGAAGAAATTAGCAAGTCAGGGGGAAAGGAAGATAGATGTCTTTAAAGGAGATGCAGAAGGGTTTCTTTTCTAAATGGAACATATTTATCAACTATACAGGCAGCATGAAAGAGAGTGAAGTGGCAGCCTCAGGACAACACTGCCAGTGGCTGACATTTTAAGTTAGAGCTACCATATCAAGGCTCTAATCCAGACCATATGCACCACAGGGACTGGAGACATGACATATATGAAAGGGCAGCTTATCATGATCAGAGAAATGCTATGGCTGAACCAACACCAGGTGTTGCATAGTATCCATAGATAGCTCACTGCTGTTCTAGTGTGCAGTACGTCTGCTTCGTGTGCCAATTATATTAATCTCATTGCTACCTTGTGCTCTTTGTCTGCCTGTTATCTGCTACTGTGTACTCAGATTGAAAGATCTTTAGAAAAGAGAGAAACTTGCCATTAAATAAGAGCATAAGGGGGCCATAATTAGTAAAGCAAATAAATAATAATGCTCCCCTTGGAGTCTGTGAAAGTGCTGGCATGAATTTGAGTGTGAAAATGATCAGGCCCTTATTAGGTTAGTGCTGGATTTTTGGTATTCAAAACTTAATGGCCCAGCATATGTGGAGTAAGGAGGGTCATTTATTGCAATGGAAAAAATATACAGCTAAATTCTATCAGAACTTTTATACAATTACTCCCCCCCATTAACTGAGCCAAACCATTCTCAGCACTGTGGCTATGCTGTTTACTGCCTTACAGTGCTTTCTATCTGTCTTAACTTAAAACCATTTCGTTGAACCAATTAAAGTTTTTCTAGACAATTCTACCTAAGTGCATCCCAGATACACAAATACACCGGGGAGTCCTAACTGCTATCACAGCACATTTACTTGCCCTTGGCGAGTTTGTTATTTTAGTGAAAACTCTGTTAAATATAGGTTAGTTAATAAGAAAATGCTTTTCCCTGAACAGAGCAGGTTTAGGCTCACATCCTGCACTGACTCATTCGTCTAACTGATAAAAGCTTCCTGGCCTCTCCCACAATCTACCAGTTCACTGCACCCTGATTGAAAGACTACACTGCTTAAAGGAATAGTAACATTTCATAGATTTCATAGACATTAGGGCTGGAAGGGACCTTGCAAGATCATTGGGTCCAGCCCCCTGCCCAAGGGGCAGGAAGCCAGCTGGGGTCAAATGATCCCAGGAAGATAAGCATCCAAGTGTTTTTTAAAAGTGTCCAGGGTAGGTGCTTGCACTACTTTTGGAAGGAGTCTATTCCAGGCTCTGGGGACTTGGACAGCAAAGAAGTTTTTCCTTATGTCCATCGTAAAACTGTCTTCCAGGAGTTTTTTGACTGTTAGACCTCATCTTCCCTTGGGGTGCCCTGGTGAACAGATGTTCTCCCAGGTCCTGATGTACCCCTGCAACCTTTAAATACTCATAGGCTGCCACCAGGTCACCCCTGAGCCTTTGCTTTTCCAGGCTGGAGAGTCCTATGCCTCTCAGCCTCTCCTCATCTGATTCTGTTCAGCCCATAGGACCCAGTCTATCAAGGTCATCCTGGATCCTTACACTATCCTCTGATGTGCCTACATTTCCCCACAGCTTGGTGTCATCCTCACACTTAATCATTGCACTTTCCACATTTTGCTGGCTCAACCAGTATATATATTCCACATCTGTGCCACATTATACTTTTATTGTGTGATTTTTGACATTCATGAAACCTGGGGGCACTTAAAATTTGCTGGAGTAGATTTAACACTGCTTAGACCAATATCCAGTCTCCACATTCATTTTTGGCATATGAGCAGTGGAGTGAGTCCTCCCACAGAAGGATCCTAAGTTTAAAACTTGCACTAAAAATGCACAATTAAGTACAAATTCAGAAAGAAAGAAAGAAACACACACACTAAAATAAGGAATAAAAGCAATAGAGAAGCAAGCAGTATATATATTGTTTCAAAACATATAGAAAAATGGTAAGTTTATTAGATTATATATTAGAATATAAATACACACACACACACATTTATATTCTAAGAAACTTTGAGAGTCTATCATTTTCTGTATATGTTTTGGAGCTGACTGGGGTACACCTGCATTAGACCAGCCCCTATTATTCATATGGGGATGGTTCCTTGTGCACCACACTTACAAGCACACCCAGGCTAGATAAGCTTGCGATTGAGCCACTGAATAGTTAGTATGTTTTTATTTATACTTTATGGTTATTGCTTAGTCTGTGAGCTGCAGAGACAAAGCTGGAACTGTCATACAGAAGTGTATTTCAGGACCTTGCATAAGAATAATAGGGTTTTTCTAGAGAGTCTTCTTAATGTTATCTGCAAGAACCTTGCAGACTTACTTCTTCTGATTCAGGTTGGCAAGTGGCTCCTATTAGGTCTAACAGGGATATAAGAAGAGCTGATATACCTGTGTAAAGTCAAAAAACTTGTAAGGAAAACTCTAGAAATCAAGGAACTTTGGGAAAACTTAGGTTGAGGTTTCTACATCTTTGCTGTTTGTTTCTGTATGTATCCGCAATGAAGGAGATACTCCTGACATGTCTCTGCTCTGAAGAACTTGTTATTGTCACTGAAGCTACCAGTAAAGGTGGGGAACTCCACTTGTTTGGGAACATATTCATAACAAATGCCACACTAACAAGATTCTTCTGGTATTAGGAGGTGCACTCAAACAAGTGTGTAAATGTGAGAAAAAGCAAACTAAAATCCTAAGGTTACCTTTGGCTGCAGCAAAAATACAGTCAGGCCTTCACTGATGGTGTCTGAAAATCTCATGTATTTAAGGGGGAATTTTAAAGAATGGTGGCTTTCCATAAAAAGTCCTAATTATAATGAACGTTGTTCTTCCAGCACTCCTGACTGATAAAGGGCAACATCAAGCTGCCTGACCCAGAACTGAAGATAGTGTGTTGCATATTCCGTTCCATGAAAACCTGCTGAAAGATCCATTATAAGAGACATTAATCCAGTGATTTAATAGCAGCCATGTCCGATCACTGGATACAACTACATAAAAAAGTTTGGGGGCTAAAGGGGGGGGGG
>NW_017729026.1:50186200-50190939 GCF_001723915.1 Gavialis gangeticus | reverse complement strand
GGGGGAGTAAGGGACTCTAAGAATGAGAATGCATTGGCTCTATACCTGCGTGACATTAAACACGTCAGAGAACAACAAAGCACTGGGGGTGGGGAGATTATTTTCATTATCTGCCTGTAGTTGTACCAGTGCATGAAAAACTCTGAAAGAGCAAGCTCAGTATGGAAAATAAAAATACAACAGCTTCAATCTTATCCAGATTTTCTCAGAATGCTCTTGGGTTCCTCTTGAGAAATAGATGATTTTATAAATATGTGAAAGTCTGAGTCACACAAGCAGACTGTGCATGGGAAAGAAAATAATCTGATATAACAGAAGCATTCACAAGCTCAGTAACCCTCCTCCCACAGAGCTTTAAAAAGCCATGTAGGGCCAAGGATCAAAGCAATGAAGTAGCAGCATGCTGTACACTGAAACAATAACAGACTTGACTTCCTGAGACGTCAACAGTACAAGTTTACAAAGGGCTTTCACATTCACTGAAGGAGAAGGTAATATAATCACATGCATCAGAGACTGGAAGTTGATCTCTAATGCCACTATTCTTATCACTAAAATTTTGTTAAACATGATTACAGGGTTCACGAGAAATATCAGAAGCTGAATGCCCAGACAGAGCAGGATTTAAAAGGTTACAAACAGGTTGGAAACACATGGTTAGTTAATGCTTACCAGAAGCAATCAAACTAGAGTAATATTCAATTTCAGCCTCCAATTCATGTATCCTTGTGTTACAGATCTAGATATGCTTCTTTTATATCAAATAGACTCCACATCCTTTCTTGTTTTGCCTTCAATTATCTGGCCTCCATGGTAAAACTATGCAAATGTTAAAGGATTCCTTAAACAAAACAAACTAGTCTTTTTTTATTAGATCCCAAGTTTGATGGATAAAGATAACTGTGCAGACACAGTACATTTAGTGCAGGGGTGTCAAATTCATCTGGTGCCACCAGCTGGATGAGGGTTACTGGGGTGGTCTGGGAGCTGGACCGAGGCTGACAGCACCAGGTCCAGCCCGAGGGCTGCAAGCAGCACGTGCTGGCTCCAGGACTTGCTGTGCGTGTGGAAGCGGAGCCAGCGGGGGCATGTGTTGCCTGCAGTGTATGCTGCCCACAGTGCACACTGTCCAAAGCACAAGGGCTGGACATGGTGATGCAGGTGGAACAGGGGATCAGTCTGGGGTGCCATGTTCAGTGCTGGGTCCAGCTGTACTTTTAGGGCAGCAAATGCTCCATGTACCACATGCACAGTGAGCCCCAGGGCCAGTGTATGCGGCATGCAGGGCTGAACTGGTTGTGCATGCTGCACACAGTGCAAGGACCTGGCACGGGGCACGCTGCATGCAGCACCCTGTTGGACCTGAAGCTGACTTGTTGGTCTACCCCATCCAGGAGAGCACAAAACAACTGCAGGTGCTCCCTCTGCCTGCAGAAGAGTATTTGTACCTGAAAGCTTGCAAAGAAGAATTTTTCCAACTGTTTTAGATGAAAGATATCAGATTTACCCAAAAGAACCTTGTCTAAATTTAGATAGGTGCATTTTAAGCAGCTGAATGAATATAGAGCACAAGACATGACTGCTTCTTCTATCTCATCAGTAACTCCACGTCACACTCTTATTCTTAAAGTGGAACTTTATCCTTAGACCAACACGGCTACAACCAACACCCTTATCTATATTCTAAGCAAGTACAGTGCGGAGCAGAGTCCATCAACCCACTGAGGATATTTGTATTTAATATCCTCTACCTACTTGCCCCTTTGGACAGCCCTGTCCTTGGGTAGGTCCGTAAATGCCTGGGAACATTTAAGGAATGCTGGGGTTTATAGCATGTCATGAAGGTCAAAAGACTCAGGCTTTGCCAACCCATGAGCTCCTGAATCAAAGTCCCTGTCTGCTACCTTTTTGTGCTTAAACCAGGGAGGGGCAGCATGATCTTAACTGCTGTCTCATCACATTGGGAGAGAAGTGTTTTCTGATAACCAAACCTCAAACTGCACAAGTTTTTTTACCTGACTGACTGAGAATGTCTGACACACATTTGCAGTGGCTGGATAGGGTAGGTATATGATATATGTAGCATGCCAACATGATAAATTGTATCGTTCCCCTTTTATAAACAGTAGAAGGGAGCACTGAAAAATTAAAGAATTGTCCAGTCACATCCCAAATTTCTCTCTCATCTAAGAAAAAATCTTACTTTTTCTGTCTCTCAGGGAATTGCTCCCATCAGCTGAACCCACTGCCAGATATGAGAAAGAAAACAAGCTGGAAATACACCTCCTTAAGCTCTTGATATTGCGTTAGTTGCCAGTACCATAATGAGCTCTCAATGGCCAGATCCCTGCACCCACACTGAGTTCACTGCAGGACTCGGGCTTTAATGCGGCTGATTAAAATCACAAGACTCTAGTGTTTTCTAACATCTGTACATATATGTGATCCCTCTTGGAAAAAGTCCCAGCCTAACCTAATCCCTCTGATATTAAGAAGTGTACAAAACTGTAAGACACAAATCACAAACAAGCTCAGCAAATTTTGAAGAGCAACTTTGAATACTCCAAGGTGGACAGTAAACCACAACAACAGTAACAGGAAAAGCAGCACCACAAACAAAAACCTACCATTCCATTTGAAACTAAATTGATTTAATAAGGTAAAGGGCAAAGCTCAGCAATTAAAAACTTCAGCTCCACCACCCTGACCACATAAGATACGTGAGAATAAACAGAGTCTTGTGGGCATACCTCAAGCAAGTGTAAAACAGCAGCTTGCTCCAAAGTAGTCTCCATAATAGCAAGGTGTTCTTACTGTCTGGTAGAAACAACACTAAGCACCCAAATGTTATGGATCAATTTCTCAGTATTGCCTGCTATATATAAATTGAGGTTGGTAAAAGCGTGCTGGACTTTTACACTATACTGGTGTAAACTGATTCCTATTAACAGAAAAAGTTGGCTAGAAAAGAAGATGATATTTTTATTAGATGCTGCTTTTGAAGTTGGACTCCTGATTATAGATCAGGATAGAAGGCTTCACAATCAGTGTGTCAAGAAAAAGACTAAGCAGAACTCAGTGAATCCTGCACAATAGTCATGCAGAAATGTTTGCCGAAGTGCTCACCCCCCAATTTTTGTGCAGTTGAGGAATTTTTTACTCACGTTGACTCTGGAAAGTGAATTTGCAACTTGTGTGACTGAGCATTCACCCAGGAAATGGTATATTTTAAAGGAGATGGTGCCTGATTGATATAAGAGATAACAGGTAACTCAAACCTACATAAGCATCTGACCTCAGTCTTTGCAAGTAGGGCAGCACAAACACAATAAATATTCTGCACCAGTGACTATGATGGTTGCTGAAAATTACAGACTGGTCTATTTAACTAACTTGGTATGCTTAACTAACCTGATAACCCCCTATCCCCTATTTCTTGGGTGGAGGTTACGCTTTTAGAAACAAAGTAGGGGCTACAACTGTATTTTGTAGGTGTGAAGTAAGTGGACTCTGCATATTGGATTGGAGCGACAATATTTTTTAGTTTCTGGATGAAACAGGAGATAGACACTGATATGCTCACACTGTCCAGCTTCTCTGCATGGGCCAAAACAGAACTCTGGATCACTGTTTTGGACTGAGGTGGCTGGGTTTGGCCTAAGCTCTTCATTGGCTCAATGTCTGACTTTTAGGTTCCTGAAGTAGAATCCACAGCTCTGAGTCAGGTGCCAATATATGGCTTCAGACTGGGATTCACAACAACCGTCATGTTGAATGGGGTGTGGAGGGGACACCTGAACCAAGGAATAAGAAATGCTAAAGAAACCTGCCTCTCTTAGGGCCTCAGGCACTGACTTCTCTGTGGAGGGAAGGCACCACCTACATTAGATTGAGATTACACAGTTCAGAAGCCTGTTGCGGTGTTTGTCACCCAACCTGGTCCCATTCACAGACAGACCAGGGGTCACTCTTTTCTTGTACACCATAGCTGGAAGGGGAATTGGTGTTCCCTTTTTTGTACGGTCATTTAGGCGTTAGAACATTAATCTAGCATAGTCAAGACCTAGCTTCTGTATCATCCTCAGCTTGAAAGGATTTAGATGCACAATCCTCACCTCTCAAAGGAGTGTCCTAGACCTTGGCTACAGGCTGTTCCGCAGTGTGAGTTGGGAGGTATATCACACCTTCTGTTGAAACTGGGGGAACATTCAGGATTCATTGGGCCAGCGTAAGGGAGCAAGAAGGAGCATGACTTTCTAACTAGTGATGAAGGCACCAAGTGAACTATGCTACAAAGACTGCTTTTGCAGTAACTACTTCTTTGATAAGATATAGAAACAGGCCTGGGAAATAGGAACTGGGACTCGGTTTATGAAATCCTGGTCTCTTTTGTACAGTCTCTCTCTCTCTCTTTTGCCAAATGAGTCTTGAATTCTTTTCAGCCAGTCATAGCTTCAGCTGGAGGGGTGGAGAGTGAGGTCCTTCTTCTAGGACAGAGGTTCTCAAACTGTGGTCTGTGGACCACTGCTGGTCTGCGAGCTCCATTTAGGTGGTCTGCAGAAAGGTTGCAGAACAATTGAGAATATCTGTACTTGTAAGGTAAGACTACTGATATTAAAATATGAGTTGTGTGCTTTGATTTGTAGAACAAAAAAAAAGTTCATTAAGTGGTCCATTGAAACCCCCAGCAATTTTCAGCTGGTCTACCACTAAAAAAAAAAAAAAAAAAAATTTTAAAA
>NW_017729026.1:50167517-50186124 GCF_001723915.1 Gavialis gangeticus | reverse complement strand
AAAAAAAAAAAAGTTTGAGAACCACTGATCTAGGATATTCTACAGTTAGGTGCTTGGACCATTTTTATGGATGAATCTGAGTTTTCCACATTCTGGATAACTGACCTAGCCATTTGATTACTGTATAACAGGAATGTGAAAGATATAGTCCACAGGCCAAATCTGGCCTGCAGAACACCATTATTTGGTCCCCTGTGTTGCCCCTGTGCCCAGAGTGTATCACATGCAACAGGTGGACTGGCTTCATGTGCAGGGCCCAGGACACTTGCCATATGTGATGCCCCCCTGCCCCTAGCCACTCTGGGACCTGTACCATACATGGGGGCCCCCTGCCCAGCCAGTCTGAGATGTGTACTGCATGTGTACTGCATGTACATCAGGGGGCAGCTCTGTGGGTCTGATCTGGCCTGTAAGGCTGGCCATGTGCCATTCATCTGATGGGGGAGATGGTGGTGGGCAGGCAGCATGGGAGGCAGCAACAGGGAGGCAAGTGGTGGGGATGAACAGGCATCAGGGAGGAAGATACAGGATGGGGCAAGGGAGCCCCTTACCCCCTCCTATACCTTGCCTTACTGCCTATGTCTTGCAAATCAAGCCCTATTGCCTCCCCCTGCTTGCCTTCCCCATAAGATCCAACTTGGACCCTCCTGCCTCTCTGCCACTGCTTTCCCTAATGCAGCAGTGTGTGTCTGGAGGTGGGGGAGGGATTCATTTAACCATCCAATAATTGGATTCTAGGCATGGAAAATTATAACAATACATTTTCCATGTATAGAATCAAATTCCTGGGGGGTCATCTTGGATTTGGACAAATACAGTAATTATAATAAGTGTAGGCCTTAAGATGGGCTATCATCATTTTAACTTTAAACAGAATGTTTTAAAACAAAAACAGATGCAATTTAAAAATCTGATTTATATTAAATAAAAATCAGTGTAATTAAATAATCTTTTTTTGTTGTTGTTAAAAAGCTTTAATCTTTAAATATGCTGTGCTGCACATAACTATCGTAGTGCACAGCAGCACAGGACTGGAAAGACTGTCCTGGTTCATCAAGCCCAATTACTTGCAGGTAATTTATCAAGCTCCATTTTAAAAGTAGCCAGGGATTTTTGCCCCCATTACTCCTATTTGAAGTTTCTTCCATAACCTTATTCCAAAACCTCCACATCTCTTCCCATTTAGATCTTTCTAGAACACAGATGTGCAAGACATGCAGAGTGGTCACACAGGAATGTCCAGAATATTCTGTATTCCAGATGTGGTCTCACAGCAGCCTTGTACGATGGAATTCATTCTTTCCTCTCTTTAATACAAATACCATATTCACCTGAATGTATAATTTTCCATGTCTAGAATCTAATTACTGGAGGGCTGTCTTAAATTTGTTTCCCACCCCTGCAGTGGAGAAAGCAAAAATTAAACAAAAATTAGGGAGACAATAAAGAATGGATCAGTTCTGAATAGCATAGTAATCTAGGTTCACTTGAACAATCTGTGTTTTAATGCATGTAACTTCAAGGCACATACATCAGAGAAGGTAGGTCTCGTTCCATAACAGCAGACAGCATATTTAAAGTAGTGAGTGGAACCAGGATTTAGGGGTCATGGTAGATAAGCCACTGAACATGAATGCTCATTGTGATGCAGTGGTTAAGAGAACAAATGTGACCTTTGGCTGTATAAGAAAAGGTAGGAACTTGTTCTTGTCACTGTATATTGCAGAAGTCAGCTGATTCATGGAATACTATATCCGCTTATACCATCTATCCTTTTAAAAGATGTTGATGAACTAGAAATGAGAATGATAAGGTCTGGAAAGCTTGCCTAATAGCAAGAGACTAAAACAACTCTACTTATTTAGTTAACCCAAGAGATGGTTAATGGATGACTTGATTGTTTTCTGTAAATACCTCTATGGGGAGAAGTTTTCTGAGAGAAGACAGAAGACTTTAATCTAGCTGACAAAAGTATAACAAGACCAGGGGCTGGGAGTTGAAGCTAGGCAAATTCAGAGTAGAAACAAAGTCCACATTTTTAACAGCAAGGATAATAAACCATTGGAACATCTGGCCTAAGGGCATGGTGAATTATCCATTGCTTGACATCTTTAAATTAAGATTCTATCTGCTTCTAAAAGAAATGCTCTATCTTAGCCAGAAGTTAGAGGGTTGATGCAAGGACTTCTGGGTGACTTTGGCTTGTTACACAGGATCACAGGTTAGATTCTCATAATTGTCTTTGTCTGGCCTTAAAAATCCACGAATCTATGGGTAAATGTGAACACTCTCTGTACCTTTCTATGAAAAATGCTACTCTTGGATGAGATGGAACATGGGAAGTTTCAGGAAGACTGATTTCTTTTGGAGACATTGAGAGGCAGACTGACAACTGGTTGTATAATAGGAAACTAGTTTTAGCCTAATAGGACACTACATTCTTTCAATCAACTACTTACAAAAAAAACCCTTTTGTGAGAGACCTCTGTTAAGTAGTGATTTCTGATTTAACAGTAAATGAATACACAAATCCAAACAATTGGTTTTTCAGCTCTCCCCTTAATACTTAAAAAAAAGGAGAAACCAATTAAGGTCTAAATCTTTAAAGATATCTAGATGCCTAACTCTCCTTGATTTCTGTATAGTAAAGTTAGAGAGTTGTTGTAACTATAATGGTTCAAGAAATATGTGAAAAACAGGGTTTTATTTTATTTTATTTTTGAGATTTTTTTTATTGAGTCAGCTGCATAGTTGGGAGAAATGGTAGACAATTTTATGCCCCAAAGCTTGTCCAACATGTCTCACAATTATAAAGTTGGCCCAACAAAAGATATCATTAAAAAAAACCCCTTCATTTTCCTTGGGAGTTAGGTGCCCTAATAGACTTGAGAATCTGGGCCTTAGGCCCCAGTGATAGAATAAACTCTGCCTCTGTGGGGGCTTAACATGGTCACATTGCAGAGGCAAAGTTGGGGACTTTGTCACTCAGATCATTTGTCATAAAAAAGCCGGGGGGAAAAAATGACTTCTGCAGCATGACCTGAAAGTGAACTTAGTTTTGCTGACAAAGATGGCAAGTTCTGAAGCTGAGGAGCTCCAGAAATGCGTAAGTGTGAATTGAAAACTAGAAATGTGAAGTCTCCCATCTTAGACTCCAATAAGTCAGGTGACCTTTTACATCAGAGAACTCAGCTGATCTCAACTGCCACCCCTTGAGGTTCAACCTAAGATAAGGGCCTATTATGTTAAGAGCTGTATACGCAGTAAGAAAGTGTCAGTCCTTGTCCCAAAGAACATGTAAAAGGATGAAGCTATACATTACACCTAGCCTGTACCAAGGTCTAAACACACGTGTCTGCATGGTACATATTGTTAACTAATGTTAAGTGCCCCCTGAACATCTTAATGTTATGCCACTTCAACAGAGGGCTAGCTCTGGGCTATTAGAATAACTCCAGTCTGCTCCACAGAAATAAAACTAGCAATGTGCAGTCCTCCAGCATCCCAGAATACACCACTTCCAGTCCCCATCACCTGCCCAATAGGGATAGAGCCCAGGTCACGTTCCTGCTCACCAGCCCTGTAGTGGCAAAACAGAGCTGTGCAGGCAAGAAATAGTATTAACCCTTAACGTGCAACTGCTCACTGCATGGTCTATGTTTAACCCTGCTTAACGTCTCACAGATTTAGTATGGTCTAACATGTGACTTCGCCCTAACTGAAAAAAAAATACAGTGAAGGAAAAAAGTGGGGGGAAACAGGTTTGATTAGATGCGGAGAGACGGACTTGCTCTAAGTCAGCTGTGCTTTGAACTTTTGGGGAACATTTTGGGGGACTCATTGTGGGGGACTCTAGTGTGCAGAATCGCTGTAAATAGTTCCACACATAGGAAAACAGGTTCCCTTTTTCAGGTGAAAAGATGGCAATTCAGGTCAAAAGCCCGCAGCAGGGCTCAGCGACTGCTCCCGAATTGGCTCCCCACGGCATGACATTTATTGGGTGAGTGTTAGTCCCTGTGTTTACTACTGCAGTTGGATAACAGTTCTGTTGCAAGTGTGACTGGCTGTGCCTATGGGGGAATAGTGAGGCTGGGTAAGAGAAAGAAATAGTCCCAGGAGAGAAAAGAGTGGAGTCTGCGAAGGGACAGACAGAGCTGCAGCGGCCCCAGTGAAGACTGTTTGGAGCTGTCTGGAATATTGGTGTTCTGACTCCCACCCTTTGAAGAGGAAGCCCCCACCCTTCCCCCCCAATTCCTGGAAGGTGGGCATACTGTGGATTGATGGGACAAAGAAAAGCCAGGGTCTCAAAGCCAGAGGCTTTCCTCTTGAGAAGCTATGCCAGGGCTGGTTTCAGGGGGTGCTTGAGGAGATGGAGACCAAATAAGTCTTCTTCCAAGGCACAGCTTCCCCTGAAAGGGGCATGATCCATCACACTCTCACCAGTTAAAATGAAGTGCCATTACTCAGTATCCCCTTTCATTATAATTTTGTGCATTGGAATGCCATCCATCACTAGGCGTGATGGTATCTTCATTTTCTCGGGTAAGAGGATGGAAAACCAAGAGAACGTAAAATGGAACAGAGCCTCGTGAGGACTCCTGGCCCTTAAAACACAGCTGAAAGACTTTGATCACATGCTGACTATTTTACAAGCTTTACCCCCTGCCACTTAATCAGGATTTAAAGATGGCTGGCAAGGTGTTTCTTGTAACAATTTAAAGCCATTCTTTCACTCACTTCCTTTGATAATAGGCTTTTGGAAGATTGGGAATGACATTTTGTTTCCTCATCAAAGTTTTTTTTCCTTGTCCAACACACGGTTATTATTATAGGGTTACTTGCAATACATTCTAGGGGTTGGCAGTGAATTACAATATATATAGAAATCTGTTTTGATAACTCAGTTCATGAAATCACATGTGTTTTAAAAAATGGCTGTAACCAGCTACTTGTAGGTCACACCAGGTTCTTCAAAACATTGCTCAGTTGGAGAGATCAAGTGCAAAGTTATCCATGTTCCACACAGATTTCCTTCTTCTCATTGTGGAAAAACATTTAATCAGAAAAAAGAGCCCTGAATCTGAAGTTATTTACGCTACAAGAAATTCCACAGCATATTCATTTGTTCTTCAAAGACAGTTGTCTGCTGTGTCCCTCCAGGTCGGGGCATACATTATGTTCCACCTTTGGGCTTTGGCAGGTGGAGAGGTGTTTGGCACTTTGGGCCAACAAACCTTTGTTCTGTCTCTTTACAGACCTGGCTTCAAAGTCTAAATTGTTGTCCGGGACAAAGTTTAGTAGACATTGTTCTCTTTGTATGTGAAAACCCTACCTGGAGAAATGTGTCCCTGAGTGACACATCTAGGAAACATCTTGTATGGGAAGTAATATTGTCCTGCACTTTGGCCTTGATCTATCAGACTATCCACATCACAAGTGATAGGAGACTGTCTGGCAAGCAGTGAAAAAACCAGGAGATCACTTAATAACGCTGTTGCACTACATTTTAGTGCTAACAAAGCATGTTCTTGGTCAAAATACTGCCTGATGCAATTGCAGAAAAAAAAAGGCATGCATGGGATGTCTCAAGATGTTTTGGTCAGCCACAGCAGTGTTTGCAAGGTTGCCAATCAATGCAGTAGAGAACTCAGGCCTCATGACAGTGCTAATGTCTAGAAGCATACTGTGCATACAAAGATTTGTATCTTGTGATTCCTGATTACAAAGGCTTCCCCACATTAACAGCAGCTTTGCTACTGTTAGGGGACTAGACTAGAGCATGGCATAAGCTCTGAATCTTGCCTGTAATTAGCATTTCTACACTGGTTTTCATCTTCAGAATACTGTATAAGCATTAACTTAATTAAGTCTCAAAGCACCCCTGTAATGAACAGTGGGTGGGGAAAATGGGGCAAGGGCTAAATTACTTGGTGAAGGTCAGAGCTGCAAATAGAATTGGAGAGATTCTGGCCTGAGCCCTGTGCTCATATTGATCTCTTCTTATATTCCCATCCTTCAAGGCAAGGGAGAAGATAGAAAGGAAATTGAAAGGGAATTTTCTTTTTGGCAATGCTGCTAAATATTTAGGGACAAATTGTATCTGACCCTGGGGGTTGGGAGAGGGCATAATAGGGGAAAGGTAAGGGTCAGGGTAAAAGTGGGGACATGGCCTGTTTTTTTTGACATACCAGAGAGCAGAGCTGGTTAGGAAAGGATCTCCCATTTCTCTCCAGAAATCCTGTGGGGGATTTTGCCACAGGTATCTGTCTCCCCACTCCACATACAGGAGGTGTGTTTCTCTTGCTGGGAGATGAGCTTTAGGTCTCAACTCAAGAAGGCACCTATGCATATGTAGTTCTGTTGATATCAATAGGACACCTTGCAAGCATAATGTTAGGGACATAGTTAAGTGACTTCCTAAACCGAGGCGAAAATATAGAGCATCCCAGAAGTGTATGGAAAAGAACCTGTGTTTTCTTTACCATGCTTCAGGAGTGCTCACAAATGCACATCTTCTTACTAGTGCATTAGTCATCAGTGAATCGACTATATGCAAAGTAAAGAGAAGATCTTTACCATCCTCTACCATGGAAGAGGAAAATAAATGACAACAAAATTGGTTAATTAATATTTAATTCCACTAGGTGGCAGCACAAGGAACGTTTATCTCAATTGCCATCAACTTCTATATGGTAAAACCTAGGGTTTATTAATGTCCTACCTTTTGACATTAAAAATAATTTTGGATTAGAATTTTCAAATACAAAGCTAATAATGTAGGGCAGTAGTGCTCAATGTTTTGGCCTTGCAGATGAATGGTGTGGGGTTGGTTCACAGGTTGGATCAGACCTCATGCTGCCCCATGTGCCCTGATTGGTCTTGGGATCCTGCACTACCCGACCCCCTGCTGTAGGATTGGATGCCTGTCTCCACACACTGGGATCATACTCTGGGGCCTACGCTGGCTCTACCCAGCCCTGTGCTCCTGGATCAGGCCCTGGGGCCCAACCCTGGCCCTCCCTAGTCCTACAGACCAAGATTGCAGGAGTAGGGGTAGATATCATTTACTTAGAATTCAGGAAGGCCTTCGATATGGTATCTCACCCCATACTGGTGAACAAGTTAAGAGGCTGTGACTTGGATGATTACAAAGGCCGGTGGGTGGCTGGCTAGCAGGTTGTACCCAGAGAGTGGTGGTGGACAGGTCGGTATTGACCTGAAAGGATGTGGGCAATGGGGTCCCACAGGGCTTGGTACTTGGACTGATACTCTTCAATGTCTTCATCAGTGACTTGGACGAAGGAGTGACGTGTACTCTGTCCAAGTTTGCGGATGATACAAAACTGTGGGGAGAAGTGGACACACCGGAGGGCAGGGAACAACTACAGGCACACCTGGACAGGTTGGAAAAATGGGAAGAAAACAATAGAATGCAATTTAACAAGGAGAAATGCAAAGTGCTGCACCTAGGGAGGAAAAATGTCCAGCACACCTACTGCCTAGGAAATGACCTGCCTGGTAGCAAGAAAGCGGAAAGGGATCTCGGAGTTATAGTGGACTCCAAGATGAACATGAGTTGTCAGTGTGATGAAATCCTCAGCAAAGCTAATGGCACTTTATCGTGCATCAGCAGATGCATGACAAACAGAACCAAGAAGGTGATACTTCCCCTCTATCGGGCACTGGTCAGACCGCAGTTGGAGTACTGTGTGCAGTTTTGGGCGCCACATTTTAAGAGGGATGTGGATAACCTGGAGAGGGTCCAGAGAAGGGCCACTTGTATGGCTAAGGGCTTGCAGGCCAAGTCCTATGAGGAGAGACTAGGGCACCTGGATCTCTTCAGCCTCCGCAAGAGAAGGTTGAGAAGTGACCTTGTGGCTGCCTATAAATTCATCATGGGGGTGCAGAAGGGAATTGGGGAGGCTCTACTCAACAAGGCGCCCCTGGGGCTTACAAGAAATAATGGCCATAAGCTAGCAGAGAGCAGATTTAGACTGGACATTAGCAAGAACTTCTTCACAGTTAGAATGGCCAAAATCTGGAATGGGCTCCCAAGGGAGGTGGTGCTCTCCCCTACCCTGAGGGTCTTCAAGAGGAAGTTAGATAGGCATCTGGCTGGGGTCATCTGAACCCAGCACTCTTTCCTGCCTATGCAGGGGGTCGGACTTGATGATCTATTGAGGTCCCTTCCGACCCTAACATCTATGAATCTATTGGGCTCCAGGGCCGTGTGCTACTTCCTTTGGGTCCTGAGTGCTAGGATCAGACCCTGCACTGCCTCATATGCCCAATCTAGCATGAAGGGCCAGCTGCTGTATCTGTGGGTAGCCCTGTGGACTGAATGACCCTGTACTGGGGGCTGAGCAGTTAGGCAATGTAGTTTTTACCCATGTTAGCAAGTCAAAATATATACTGTATTTCCTCACATACATGGTATCCTACAATATAATAGGCAGCTTGTTTGGAAAGGCAGAATGAAGGAAAAAAGATATTTCCTTCTGAGCCATGCAATATCTGAATATCAGCAGCCAGGGAGCCAAGCCCTCTCATTGTTTTACTTTCTGTAGATTTACTTTTCGTTTCACTTGGGAAGTGGCAGGACTTGGTCTTTTTCTTCATATAAGGCACCCTCCAGTCACTCTAGAGCAGGAGTTTTCAACCTTTTTTAACAAGTGTACCCCTTCTGTCTCAGGGGTATATTTTTTTCTTGTTCTTAAGGGTGGAGGCAGATTGAGGCCCCTGCGGTGAGGGAGGGAGTGGGGCTGGTGCAGGCATTGCACAGCCAGGGCAAGATGCGGAATGGAGCTGTGAGCAGCTCGTCCGGGAGATGCGGGGGGTGGGGGACTCCTGCCCCTGCATACACCCTGGGAGAGCATGGGAAGCATATATCCCCAGATCTGTGTGTGGGGCGAGAGTGGACTGTGGCCAGCATCTGCTTATTCTCAGCAGGAAGCTGGGCTGAGCTAGCCTGTGCTCGGGGCAGGTGGCAGTGGTGCTGTGGGAGGGGCTGGGGCAAATTCTGGAGTGGCTGCAACCCCCCTCTGTAGACCTGCTCCCATATGCCCCCACAGTGAGGGTGGGAGTGGGGCTGGAGAAGGGGTAAGCATTGTCCAGCTGGGGTGGAGCACAGGACAGAGCCCTGGCTTATCTGGAGGGTGCAGGGGTGGTGGCTCCCACTTCTGCATGCACCCCAGGAAGGCATGAGGGGTGTGTGTCCCCAGATCTGTGCACAGGGCGGGGCAGGCTGGGGCTGTGGCTACTCTGGGCTCTTCCCAGTGGGGGCTGGGCTGGGCTATGCTCAGGGCTGGAGGTGGCTGTGCTGGGAGGGGGCTACAGGAAGGGCTGCAGCCACTCCAGAATTTGCCATAGCCATCCCCCCAACCCCACTCCCAGTGCAGCCCGACCCAAAACTGCTGCTGGGAACAGCTCAGCACTGCCCTGGCTTGTAGCCTGCCCACCCTGCCCCACATGCACATCTGGGGGCACATGCCCCCTGTGCCCACCTGGGGTGCATGCAGTGTCAGGAGCTGCCACCCCCACACCCCCTGGATGAGCTGCTTGCAGCTCCATCCCTTGTTCCACCCTGGCTGGGCAGTGCCTGCCCCTGCTTCAGCCCCAGCCCCAGCCCCAGTCCCAGCCCCAGCCCCACTCTTTCCCTCACCACAGAAGCCTATGGGAGAGGAGCTCTTGGGGGGGGGGGGGCTGTAGCCACTCCAGAATTTGCCATGGCTCCCCAACTCCCCCTCCCAGCCCTGCCGCCACCTGCCTCGAGTGCAGCTGGGCCCAGGCCCCTGCCAGCAAGAGCCCAGCGCTGCCTTGGCCCAACACCCCAACCTGGAAGAACCTGGTCTCAGCCCGCAGTGACAGCCTGCCCTGCCCTGCTCCGTGAGCAGATCCAGGGGCACATGCCCCCATGCCCTCCCAGGGTGCACATGGCAGTGGGAGCCCCCTCATTGCATGGCTCAGTCCTGCGCTCCACCCCAGCTGGACAGACCCTGCTGTTGCCCCTGCCCCTGCCCCAGTTCCACTCCCTCCCCCAGCCCCTTCCCCCACAACAGACTTATCAGCCAAACCTGGCTGCTCTCCACATGGCTGTGCTGTGCTCCTGGCCGCCTGGGTGCTACTCTGTGGCTGCGCACACACACAGCAGCAGTTATCGGCCACATCAGTTCTGTGTACCACCTACGACCCTTTTAAGTACCCCTAGGAGTACGTGTACCCCAGGTGGACAACCACTGCTCTAGAGAGATTCAGTTCAATCTACTTGTATAGCATCCATTTCTGCTACTGTCAGAGACAGGATACTGGGATACATGGACCATTGGTCTGGCCCAGAATGGCATTATATTCTTATGTTCTATTTCAGCAGCTGGTTTTGGGGGATAAAGTTGCATGCTATATGCAAGAAGATATATATGGTACTAATTTCCCTTATAGTGTTTAACTTGACTTGCTAACATGTTAAAACTAAAAACATATATTATATTTGACCAGATCTGGCTCAAATAATGCAGTTTTATTTATTTTTTGAATCAACATATAAATTGTAGGGTTTCACGGCAAATGAGAGAAAATTCTGACTATTTCATCAAAACCTTTTTTTCTGTTTTTCAAAATGTACTTCATTTTATTTTCTAGCTTAAAGCCTGCCACAAGCTGATGGCTGCTCTGCACTGACATAACAATTATTAATGCCTGTTAATACAACAGAGCTAATACAATCACAAGGCAGAAGAGGAAACTGCATTCTTTCTTTCTCTTGTGAGTGACCTCACTGGATTCTAGCTGTGACTGAGGAATTGCTATTGTTGGTGAGGACAAAGGAGACTGAAAGAACATCACTTGAGTTTTCAGATCCCAGTTTGCTGTGGTGAAAGGTAGCAGACAAAAATGTCTGTCCTTATGATATACTTTGGTGGCATCTCTGGTACCTGCTTCACATAGGCACTGCATTTACTGTTTGATACTTAAAAAGAAGGTTTGGATTATTAGATGGAAAGGCGGGGCAGGGATCAGGGACATCATGATGCTGCTTGTCAGGTGTTTGAGATGAAAGTGGAGAGTCCTTGCAACAGCAGCAGTCAGGTGCAAGGTGCCTTGCTTTTGTCATAAGAAGTGGCTGAAGGCCAGAGAGCATGAACGCCACATGCCCCTGGAAGCTGGGGGGGCACGGTGAGCTCCCACAGGTGGCAGTTGGGCTGTCGGCAGCAGGAGTGTGGTGGTGGCAAGCAGTGAGCTCCTGCAAGTGGCTGCAGCACTGTTGGCAGGAGAATGAGGGGGAGTGGCAAGTGCTAACCAGTGGTTGGCAACCACCCATAGATGCCGCCAGCAGTGTCGGGGGTGGCCAGTGGCTATCAGGGACTGCCCACAGATGCCACCAGTGGTGTTGGCAGTGAGTGAGGGGGGCTGGTATGCGGTAATTGCCTGCAGGTTCTGCCAGCAGTGTTGGCAGCACCTTTTTGCAGGGGGTGCACTGCCAAGCTTGGGGTGCATGTGCACCCCTACGCATTGCCAGTGCTGGAGAGGCAAGCAGATTATTTCTCACTAAGAGCATGAGACATCTGAGGTATGAAATAGCTCTGTCCTAATGGTGAAAAGGACAGCTGAGGGGTGGGGTGGGAGTGTCTCCCCCATGTATCTGTGGCGGGCAGACAGTTGGGGGCATTTTGGAGCAACTGTGCTATGATCTGTTCTTGGCTCAATGTGTATGTGCTGCATACCAAAGGTCCAGTGCCACCTCTGTTACTCACAGTGAATTGATTTCAGTGGCTCTGCCCTTTGTGGAAAGCACTCCTCAGTGCAAAGATGGCAAGATTGGACCCAAATTTAGCTGTGGCCAGAGCTGCTAAACTGGTTGTGGAGTGAAGGTAGATCTAATCAGACACATCCTCTGCTGAGGTGAAAGCTGGTCCAATTTGTGGTGGGAGATGTAACTAACGGTTCATATGGATATAATAATTGTAACTACCTGAAATACTTGTATTAACTGAAAAGGTGGGAGGGGAACCTACTTCATTTTAGATAATCTGAGGGAATTGTTTAGTCTGTCCACTCTGTCCCATGATAGATATAAGTCAAATGGCAACAGTTTACTACCTGTTTTATTCAGGGGTAAATCATGTGGATGCATTTGCTCTGAGATGGGAATGGGCAGATAAACAGTTCCCATAGAACAGCTGATATGTTCTCACAAGAGGAAAGTCCCCCTTCTTTGCATTTATGGGCACTGAAGACAGTATGCATAGCATAGCACACAGTGAATTTTGATTTTATATATATGGGGGTGTTTATTTTAGTTTTAACCCAAATGTTAGCAATTTTTTCTTCCCTTCAGAAATGAGAAAAGTGGGTCTGAGTAAGGAAACAGAATACTATAATGGCAATTACAACCTTCTGTACTTAAATGGAGAACACAGTATTTTTATTTTCTTACGTTAATTTTCAATATAAGGCCATGCTTATACTGGCATCTAGTGGTTTGAATGCTTACAATGGTAATACAATTTTTGCCAGAGCAACCTGCGTAAAAGATTATAAACATATTAGAGTGGTTGTCTTCAGACAGGAAGGCCTGCCTTTCACTTGCTGTGTCTTTTTATCAAACAAGTACTTTCTAGCAGATTTTTCTTGAGTGGACTTTTGCCTTGGACCAAATAGGTAGCTATTTTAGTTAAATTTAGTTACATTCAAAAGAAACCTAGATCTTTTTAGAGGGAGAGGCATTGGAGGAGCATGAGGAAGGGGTAATTAGAGATGAAGGTACATTTTAAAAGGAAAGCTCAGGGATTTCTGGACTTGAGTCCTCATTATAAATTAAGAAAGTAACAGCAGTTAGAAATGCAATAACTCAGGAGTTCAGGCTTTGCTGAAGCAAAGCTAGAGGCACTTCAGACCCAGGTTGCATTTTTTTGAACTTTCAACATCAAGGGGAAAGGAAGAGGAAGGGGAAGGGGAAGGTAACTTTCCATTTTAGTTCAGCTTTACTTGAAAGGCCTGAGAACAAATCCAGAATTATTCTGTTGCTGATGTGATGACAAAAGTCCTTTTAATCAAAAGAAACATTAATGGGGTGAGCTATACAAGTGCTATTTTTGGTAAGGAGGCACCAGGGATAAATGAGTGGATATGGCATCTTTCCTGGGTATTGCTTTCCCAGGAAAACTGCAAGCTAATTTCCTGTCTCTTGCCTTTTCACCTTCATGTTGGACTTGCAAATATGTTGTTATCTCATCCTCTCACCAAATGTCTCAACTTGATATGGTTTTCACCAGCTATTGCTCCCTCTCTGATCTTCTCTTAAAGACTTTCCTCTAGGGTTAGGGACAGAAGTTACACATAAGCCAGACTAGGCAATGCATACCTCCTGAGGCTGGGGGAAGCACAGCAACCACATGCAGGCAGTGGCAACAGTATCGGTGGCAGGGGTATGATGGGGGCAAGCAGGAACCACACACAGGCAGCTGCAGTGGTGGGGGCAAGGGGGGGAGCCCCCATGGCCAGTGACCAACCAGGGGTCCCCCCATGGCTGGGAGTTGAGCCCATAAGTGCAAGCAGCACTTCTTGGGGGGGGTACCAGTGCTCTGCCTGCCTCCCCTGCCCGTCACTTAAGCCAAGGGCACTTGCTATCGGGGGGGGGGGGGCAGCAGCACTCTCAGGGGGTGCACATGCATCCTTATGCACCCCATACACATTGGGTATGTAAACTAGTTTAACTGATCAGAAACTGGTTTAAAAACTTGTGTAACCCGGGCAGTACTCCAAGAAACCCCCCCTCTCCAATTGAAGGGATCAAAGCAGGTGCACAAGTGCTGTGGGAGGTGTAGGGACTCTCCTGCCTCTATAGAGCAGAGCCAGACCACAAATAGGGACTTAACCATATACCTTTTAATGAGAGAACAATACTGGGAACAGAGCCAGTATAAGCCAGGGAGTATAGGTACAATGCCCAGAAGGGGCAGGATTCAACAGAGGTTAGACACTTACAACATATTCGTCCAGTTGACAAAAGACAGGGTTAACCAAAATGTAAAACACAAACAGCAGCACAAACAATACTGGTTGGTATTACTGGAAATATAAAAGGCACAAAATACAAAATGTCAGATGACAATGAATATAGGGCCTGGGTACCTGGAGGGGGACAAACACAAAGGCCCCTTTCTACTGCAAGAGGAATTTCTCCCCGTTAGCTCACTCACCAAAGCTGGGACTTGAACTTGGTTCTCCCATATGGCAGGCAGAAACTCTGCCACCATTGCTGGTACTGTACCAAGCTACTAGGGGTCTTGACCTTCCAGGAGCTCTGGCCTCATGTCGAGCTACCTGGCCTCTTACTGGAGGAGCAGGAAGCAGAGCTGGGAACCTCTCAGGTCACTGCTCAGCTTCTTGCTGGAGCTGGGGAGACTTTCCTGCTGGCTACAGCCTCTTGTAGGGGATCCTAGAGCCCAGTGGGGAGCCTCTCCTGCCAGCTGCACACCATGCTGCTGAGGACCCTAGTGCTGTTTGCAGGTCCCACTCCTTCAGGCTCTTCTAGGGCAACTACTCCCACCCCACTGGCTCAGCTCTTGCCAGCTCTTCAAATCTCCTTCCTTACATCCCTTGCTAGGCTCTCCTGAGTCAGCTGCACTGCCTCTTTTATCCCCCTCCTGGTGACCCAAGGGGCCAATCAGGGGACATGGAGAGTGAGTCTCTGGGGTCTGATTGGTGAGGAAAGGAAATCCCAAGTCCTCCAATCATCTTTTACCCCTTCAAAACCCCTGGGCTAAATCATTACCAGATTGGTGAGGAAAGGGAATCCCAAGTCCTCCAGTCTGCCCTTTGAAAACCCCTGGGCCAGGTCACTGCCAGCTAGCCCATCACACCTGTAACAGAACAGAAGCTCAATGCACATAAACCAGTTTGAAGTGGTTGAAATTGGTTTAAGATAAACTTGGTTGAACTTAACTGATTTGGGTCAAGCCAGTTTATGAAACTTCTGTCCCAGAACCCTTCCTGGTTCAAGTTAAAATACAGCCCCCCAGCATGCTTTTCAGCTTTTCAACCAAGGTTGGGCTGTGCTATCTGCTCCAGAGATCAGGGCTGGTCCCTCTCCTCTGCTACTCAGTTGGGGCAGTGAGGTCTGGCTGACAAGGCAGGGTGGAGATGTAGCCCAGTTTGTGGGAAGTGGAGGGAGAGACGGATGGATGGGATGGGACTGCCTCCCCAGAAAACCCCGGCTGAGGTCTGGGGCCAGGGAGGGGGGTTAAACACCCTTTTCCTGCTCAAACTTACTGCTGGCTGCAAGTATGGACTACAAATCCCAGAGGCACCTGGAAGCAGGAAGAGGAAGTGATAAGCAACCCTGCAGAGTCTTGCTACTGTGATCATGGACTATGAATCCCAGACACCTCGGGGCAGCAGGAAGAGGAAGTAAACACACAGGTCATACTGGATGTGTGCCAGAGAGCTGTGTTCTAGTGCCTGCACCCCACCCCCATGCCCAGCTTCTGGCCTGAGCCATTGTAAGCATGTGGTTGCATTTCCTGAATCAAAGGTAAATGTCTGTTCGCTTTTGTTTCAATTCAATCTGTGCAGCTTAGACTATGTTACAAAGACTGAACCAATTCAGCCTCAGGCTCTCTGACTGTATGTACTTAACCTAGGCAGTTAACTCATTTCTATAAACATTGACCACTTACTAGGATCCTTTAGGTTCTGTCATTTTAATCTTTTTGTGGCTTTCAGTCCACGAATATCTATAAATTCTGTTCTACTGTCAGTTGCTTCATCTCTTGACTCAGTTATGGATTCCCTTCAATCCATTCTCTCAATCACCCTGGGCTCTGCCTCTCTTATCACCAAGTCCAAACCCTGGTCCTAGCTCATTCCTAGCCTCAGTATACTCTGTTTTTGTTCTCATACTGTGCAGGCATCTCTAAAGGTATGGTATCAAGTCTTCTGATGTTCTCCACTATAACTTTTTCTTTCTTTTCCCTAAACTTTCTAATTTTTTGTCTACTTCTCCTCCCTCATTCAGTCCTACATTTGAAACTCCCAACTGCCTTTTTCCTGCTTTCAGGCAGAAGTTAACCTTTTGCACCTCCTTGTCCCCTACCCCAAACTGAATCTTACAAATGTCTTGTAAGAAAAAAAAAGTAAGATTTCCTTTCTTTTAGCTCTCTTTATTGCTTATTCACAAACCATATGGCTAATATCTTCATTTTGATGATTATTGCATTTCTTTCTGATGCCTCTTTGTGGATATCAGACCCAACATGGCCAAAACTTATGCTCAGTAGAGCTCAGCTGTGAATAGACTCTTTCATTTCTGCCTCTGGATCCAGATCCTAGATCAGGGGTTGGCAACCCCTGACATGTGTGCCAGAGTATGGCATTTGTGCCTTACAGTGGACAGAGGGGAAGGGGGTCAGGGCTGTACTGCCACAACAAGGATTGGGCCCCTTGCAGCTCTCCTGCTGTCTGCCAGCAATGAGCTAGGCTAGGACTTTGCAGGCCTCAGTGCAGTGGTTTGCTACTTCCCTGCCACCTGCTGCAAGCAGGACAGGCTCCATGGCAGGCCAGCTGTGGCAGGCAGCTGGGAGGATGCAAGCCACTGCACCAATGCCTGAGGAATCCCAGCCTGGCTCATTACTGCTGGTGGGTTCACATGTGCCTTGGGGCAGATGGTGGGGGAGATGTAAGGGGTCCAGTCCTGGTTGTGTCATCTCAGCCCCTGCCCCTTTCCTGCCATCCGCCTTGAGGTGTATGTGCATTTGCCCCCAGCAACAAGCTGGGCCAGGTCTCCGCAGACTTGTTGTAGTGGCTTGTAGCTTCCCAGCTGCCTGCCATAGCCAGTCCAGGACCTGGGCTTGGGCCCACAGGGCTTGGGCTGCTCACAACAGGTAGCATGCAAGCCTCTGCACTGAAGTCTGTGGAGCCCTGGCCTGGCTTGTTACCGGCAGTGGGTGCATGCAGGCCTCCAGGCATACACCAGGGAAAGGGCTGGGCTGCATTGTCACAACAAGGATTGGGCCCCTTGTGGCTCCCCTGCTGTCTGCCCTTGGCAAGCCAACATCTTACAAGTTGAGGTTGGGGTGTTTTTGGCACTCTGTCCAAAAACATTGTTGACTCCTGTTCTAAATGATATCTACCTACAGTGTGTAGCTTTAAAAAAAAAATAGGGGCATGACCCCAGAGTACTGCACATGCCCAGAAAACCAAATTCTAATAACAAAACCTCTGTCTGAGGGGTTTTTGAGAGTGATGGCTTCTACATTTACATACTCAATTTTTGTACTATTAGAATCCAACCAGCAACACTGGAAAATATTCAAAGAGGATATGGTCTAGAAAACAAGGAAGCCATTTGTTATGTTATTTGTTTGCTTCGTTACTTTAACTAGTGGCCCCACCTACCTGCAATGTTAAAACATCAACATCCTCTTCCATTTTGTATTTTGACATTCTAGAATTCTTTAAAGCAGCAAATGTCTTAATTATATGAAATGTATTAATTTAAACCTAAAAGTGCCTACTTGCAGCCTCATCATAATATGGATACATGTAAAGTGACCTCTACTTTTGCAGGGCAAATAAGTACCTATTAGCAGATTCTTCTGTAAATTACATTTTTGACTTAGGAATGGCAGATGTTTATTCAGTTTGCATGTTTCTTGTGGTTTGTGGTTTCTTGCAGTTTAAATATTTGAAGGGTGTAGACAGCAACAAGAGATGGGAACTGTTTACGCTGATCACTGACATAGCTTTGTAAAACTGTTATGAATTTTGCTCTACAAATCCTAATATTGACATACAATCTCTTTAGAAAGAGTTTAAAGGAGGAGACCTACTGTCAACTTTGTCACATGAAAAGAAACCTGCTTTTGTGATACTTTCTTGGGTGCAGTCTTGTTTCTGTACATCAACATCCTTTACCTTTCTACAAGAAGGACTTTTGAGTAAATACTGGATGTGGTCACCTTCCTTGTGCATCATTTTATTCATGTGACCCTCCATTGTGTGTCCTGTTATTAGTTTCCCTGCTTTTCATGCTACAACAAACTTTCATGCTTGCTTCCAAGGCCTTTCATAAAGCTATCCCTCTTTATTTATCTGCCTTTTTCTTTTATTGTTAAACACAGCCCCTTTGCTCTGTCACTGATGCCACCTCTGATATTCTGTTCATCTACCATCAAGAGTTTTTATTTTATGCAGTACCTTTCTTATGAACTCTTCAAAGCCAAGTAAACTCCATCAAAAAGTTAAATCCCTTCTAAATGCTCCATTCTTCCTTAACACCTTAAAGGAACAAAGACAAATTCTTCTTATATAATTCAATTATTTATCTTACAAGTAAACACTCATACACAGGAAAGTAAGGGGGAAAATCCTGGGTAATACAGGGATTTCATAGATTTCATAGACATTTGGGCTGGAAGGGACCCCAGAGGGATATTAGTAATTAAATTAGAGATTGCTGTAGGTGAGAGTTAGGAGGCAAGGGAATGTAGTACAAAAGCAGTGGGAAAACCTCACTAACATATATGATTTTATGTTTGTATATTTTTATTCCTTTTCTACTACTCTATGAAGCAAGTTTTACATACCTGTTCCAGCCCCATTACAACAG
>NW_017729026.1:50159547-50162517 GCF_001723915.1 Gavialis gangeticus | reverse complement strand
TATTAGTAATTAAATTAGAGATTGCTGTAGGTGAGAGTTAGGAGGCAAGGGAATGTAGTACAAAAGCAGTGGGAAAACCTCACTAACATATATGATTTTATGTTTGTATATTTTTATTCCTTTTCTACTACTCTATGAAGCAAGTTTTACATACCTGTTCCAGCCCCATTACAACAGATGAAAGAACTGAAGGATGTTAATGGGGCTCTAAAAGTCCCAAGTGTAGTTGGGAGAGAATTTTTTCAGCTCAAGCACTACAGACTTTTTCCAGACCCTGGTGTAGGTGCTATATTTGTATGCTATCACCTGCCTAAAAGAAAGGGGTAGGTAGCTGTATTAGTTTGAAGTCTGGCAGGAGGCAAGGTAGAGGTACACCTTAGAGACTAACTGAATCAGAGATGCAGAAGCTTTCATGAGCCATACATAGTTCAATTAATTGGAAATGAGCATCTTATTGAAGGGAATTGTGGCTAAAAAGCTGAACCCAGATAAGGCAGAAGTGGGGCTGGCTGGCAGGGCAAAACACTTTCAAGACCTAGATGAAGTATTGCTGGGTAGAACCAGTTTCTAAAATTGTGTTCTTTCACCTCCATCCCTTAGGAACATTGTCATGTTTTCCCTATATAAGGTCATAGTTCATCACTTAAAAACTGACTCTGAATGTGAGGACAAGGCACAGGTGCCAGCTGGTACACATTACAGTTGTCTACCTGCTCAAGACTAGACTCTTAAACACTGTAGCACATTGGGGTCCTGGGGGAGGCTGTGACTCCCCCTGGCAGCTCCACAACCATGCTCTGCTCTGCCTCTAAGATGACTTCCCTTCTCTTTCACCTGCCATGCCTTGATGTGATAATAAGATTAAAACGGAGGCTGCCCATGGGTCCTAGTCCCGCTGAACCCCACTGGGGTTCTCTGGAACCCTACTGGTTTTGACCATACTACTCCCAGGCCCCTCGCTATGCTTCTCTTGACCTTGACGCTGCAGGGCACATGTAGCCTTAAGGGCTAATTGCGTGGCTCCATTCCTTCCCCACATCACTCTTCAAGCCTTGCTGGTGTTGCTGTAGTCTTATTTTCTTCTAGTGGGGCTTCAGCCTCCTCTGCTGCCACGCCTTTCTTCTTATCTAGGGCTTCTAGCCTGGGCCCATTGTACTAGATCTGGCTTTGATGCACCAGTTCTGATCTAGCCCTCTCGGGCTCTGGGCCTCGGGCCCCTGGTCCCTGTCTGGATCTGTAGCCTCACACTCTGCTCGCTCATAGCTCAACACTTGCTTGGGCCTTGAGCCTGCTCTTGGCAGGGCTCAAGACAATTGTGTGCCCCCAGGGCACTAATGGGACCTCCATATACCACCTCTTATAGCCCCAACTGAAACCTCTGGTGCAACCTAAATAGTAAGCCCCCAGACTGTACATAAACAGTCCCCTCTAGGCCCACCAACCTAACTACAAAAAGAAGTAGTCCTCTGCCCCTGTGAGAGGGAAAACTTTCCCTCACTTCTTGTGTTGGCATAACTCCCAGCCCTGGGCTATCTTTGTTTGCTCCCAGAGCCTCACTGGGGATCCACAGGCAGCATAGTAGTCCCTCCAGCATTCTCTGGTAGCTCCTTGGTCAGGATCTCCTACTCCTGCAGCTTGCAGGGCTAGATTAACTTACCAGCTCAGGCCCTGGGTTTATCTGCCTCCCACAGCCTTGCCCACTTCTGGTCAGGAGGCTATCATTGAGCAGTGTCCACTGGCTCCTTGCATGCCTTGGAGGATCAGTGGGTATGGCCTGGGTGCTCTGCTGTGTCCCTCTCTGGAGCCTTTTTTTTTACATTTGGCCCCTTTAAGCCCCACAGCACTCCTATCCTGCTTTTTCTTAGTTGTTGCTCTGCAAAAAAAATAGTTGTATCTTTGACCCTTTGGCCCCACACAGTGGTGGGTATTAGTTAGATGGTTGGGCCTTAAGGCCCATGTTAACTGGAAGATACAAAAAGACAGGAGACTTTCCTGGGCTGCCTGCAGGTGCCTGCTAATTGGCCTCATTGCCTAGTGGCTATGGTGCCCTGTAGCTGCTGCCCCATGCCTGGCCTGCAGTGCTCCCTTGCTGGGCTACTTCTCTCTTAAAGGAACAGAGAGCCCTAGGCTCTCTTGTACAAACACATAACACTAGTGTTCAGGCTTCTTCTTCTGGCTTCAGTTATTTCAGAAGGAAGAATGGCCTCAGTCCTATTTTTCAAAGCAGTTAATCAAAGTTCAGGTACATTAAAAACTAAGGGTGCAGATAGAAGTGCAGCTCCCTGCTGCAACTGAGAATACTTTGCAGGAAGCATTCTGCTTTGCAATGATCCATTAAGACCAGACAGAAGTTCATTGTTGTTTCCAGTAGGCAGGGGAATCTATCTGCTGACTTTGAGCCTGAAGCAGGTTTCCCTTAGCAATGGCCCCTCCTCTCTCCCAAGCTGTCCCTGTTTCAGAATGGGAGCAGGGAAAGGAAGGAGAGGGAGCTTGTTCTATGGGTCCCTCTGCCCATGGGCAACTGGTGCTTCCTGGCTCTAGGGTTCCCGCAGCGGCCAATTGCTGACATGGGGGGGGCCCAGCAGCCAGTTGCCTTCGGGGGGGGGGTCCCCCAGTGGCCGATTGCCGACTGGGGGGCGTGGTCTGTGAGAAACTGGAAGTGCTGCCAACACTTCTTGAGGTGGGCGGAGCACCGGCCAGTGCTCCTCACTCCCTGGCCAGTAAGGGCCAAATTCAAGGGGGGCACATGCCCCCCCCGGCCCCTGCTATGTGTTGCCTATGCCTGTTTTAATTTCTGATAAACTCTTTCCACTGTACAGGTGTTAATGACCTGTTATCCTTTTTAATAGTCTTGATGTTCCGCTAGCCTTTCTTCTGCAATTTTACTGTCTGTCAGCTATTTCTGATAATCTCTCTCTCCTATTTCAGATCCATAGTTTCATAGTTTCATAGTTTCATAGATTTAGGGTC
>NW_017729026.1:50156569-50159536 GCF_001723915.1 Gavialis gangeticus | reverse complement strand
AGGCCTTGCAAGACTGTGTGCGCCCCCCCCAATTAGGAAGGCTATCAGGACACCCATTACTTACCTTCCTGTGGATTGTTTTTAGTTCTAGCTAAATAACCTTAACTTGGGTGAGGTAATACTGATTCAGGTGTAGACATGACTGACAGTGAAGTATAGGGGGCACTATCAAGATGCTCAAAAGGCTAGATTTTGTTTTATGAATCTGAATAAGAGAGATGCATTTAACTATAATGACTACAGGAGTAATGACACAGTATCTTTTGACTATTTCAACTTTTTTCCCTAATTTGTTGTGTTTTTTTAAACTTCATATAATTTCGAAAGTTAGTGTACACTCCAATAGTTATTTGTTTTTGCTTTGATCTTTAAAAGAATGCGATAGCACTAGCTCTCTAAGATATTAATAAAACATTTAGGGCCCTTGTACATGCCAAAAAATTGGCCTTTAAAGTGGCTTAAATGCCCTTTTGCACTGCTTTAATGGGGTTCCTGTTTGCACATTCAGTGGCGTATTCCACTTTAATGGCAATGTTGTTTGCACACTTGGCAGCGTATTCTGCCTTAAATGACTTTGGTACACAGCAAAATAAAACACTTCTGAGGTGTTTTAGTTTGCTACCTAACAAAGTGCAACAGTGCATGGGGTGGGGGAAGCTGACGTGCTTGGGGCTTGGCGAGCCATGCACAGCTCAGGGGCTGTGAGACCAGGTGGCAGCCTGTGCAGACAGACTCCACTGAAGGAAAAAAAAAAAAAAGGGGCGAGCCTGAATTTTTTTTCCTTTCCCCAGAGCCTGCGTGCCTGCCTGAGTTGTGTGGGGGCTCTGTGCTTCTCTCCGCAGCTGTAGTGGGGGCCAGTGCTTCCCTTCACAGCTGCAGCACCCCCTGGGACCACCCGGGTTGGGTGCCAGTGGGTGGGTGCTGTCTAGGGGACCCTCTCTCAGCTCAAGGAACACTTGGCCTGCCGGCAGCTTGCCCTCCCTCCCGCTGCCACTGAAGGGGTAAGTAAGGATCAGGCCCCCACCCTTGTGTACACGGTACAGGGGTTTAATTTGAAGCTGTTTTTTTTAAAAAACCCACCATTTCAATTTAGAGAGAACTAAACTGAATTAAACCCCTGTGGTGTGTACAAGCAGCCCTAGTTTATCTTTATCTGGAGAAAATGTTGTGTTGTATTACATAGAATCATAGAAAATTAGAATTGGAAGGGACCTCAGGAGGTCCTCTAGTCCAACTCCCTGCTCATAGCAGGACCAATCCCAATTATATTATCCCAACCAAAGCTTTGTCTAGCCAGGTCTTAAAAACCTCCAAGGATGGAGATTCCACCACCTCTCTGGGTAACCTTTTCCAGTGCTGTACTACCCTCCTAGTGAGAGTTTTTGCAGTGATGTACACCATGTGCACCTCTTCTCAAAATCCTAGATTCACCCATGCAGGTGCCAATAAGCTCTGGTGCTCAGCACTAAGGCAGTTACACTACTACTACAGGAAGGTGTGTGCACAGAGTGGGCATGGTATATCTCAGTATGGCACTGTTAATCTGTCTCGGTTCATGCTTCCATAACTGCTAGTTTTATTGTGGAATGCTTCCCAACTCTGCAGCAGTTCAGAAAGACGTCTTCCATACATAAGGAGTGAGGTTGCTTCTTCACTTAATTTATAAAAGGAAACATAAGTGGGAGTCTGTATTGTTTCAATGAATCTGTATTAAAGTTGGTAGAAAACTTTAAACACACAATCCTTTTCTTTTCTGAAGGAGAGAATTGTTTCAATAAGAATGCCTGGAAGCAAGTTAACTCTCACCAACTGGAAGTCATTTTCCAAAGCTGCTTATTCACTGAAAATCATTTAGTTCTTTGAAATGCAGGCCATTTTCTAGTCATCCTGTACAACAAATGGGACCGGCTCAATCTGTTCTTCACATTCTAGTAATTTAAAAGGACATAACAGAATTTTTTTTAATGGTAATTGCAAGCCCATGCAGAAAATATAAATGCATGTCTCAATATTAGCTTGCAGCATAAACCATGGGTTCTATTAATGTATTCCAATTTGTAATTCTTTGCACAGTATGAGATTTGAAAGCTGTGATTAAAATTAATTAGGTTAAGTAAAGTTTATCCCCCCTGAGCACTGCCATTTGAAGAAAGAAGTGGTAAAACACTAGCTACATCTGGCACTGCAGGAAGCTAAAGCTTCATAAGCAGTAGCAACATTGCTTTTTCAGGGAAGTCGCGTGCTGTCTATTTGGCATACCTTAAGCATGATGCATTCTCTTCCAGAGCTAATTGAACCATTAAGCTACGCTTTACCACTTGTCAAAGCTTTGGACATAATAGTTACTGCATCCATCTGCAGAAATATGTATCAGACTGATTAATCAATCTTTTTTAATGCAGTGGGTTGCAAAACTTTATGTACTGAATCATCTCTATCCATCTGTCTTAGTGTTTTATGCTGCTGCCCATCATCACAATGTCTGAGACCCTGCCAGGTTAAAACTGGTAATAGCAGCAAAGTCGCTAGGGGACATTGTGAGGCCCCTGATACTTCTACCCTAATTTGGTAAAAATTCTGAGATATTTGCTAGTTTCTCTGGTTACTGATCATCGGCTTTTGGCTGGTTGTTTTGCCTGTGGTTAAGGGTTTTTTTTTAACTTCTGTATTTTAAGAGAGGAATGTTGTTCGGTAATGGAGTGTCAAGAATGATGTAACTACCATTCTTGCTATGGCAGTAGACTTTTTTTTGAAGAAGGCTTGGCACCATTTCCTAAAGGTTGACAGGTCCTCTGTCTACCTAATTTTATTAGGAAATCCCATCCATCAGTTCTCCTGTGCTGTATCCAGGGCTAGCTGATTTGCCTTGTCTCACAGGAGCACAACTCTCTTAGTAGTTAATAGACTGAAATTTAGGGCTCAGACAGAAGTGACAATTTTTGCCTGATTAGGCCACAGAAAGTGGTT
>NW_017729026.1:50136778-50151569 GCF_001723915.1 Gavialis gangeticus | reverse complement strand
ATTCTTGCTATGGCAGTAGACTTTTTTTTGAAGAAGGCTTGGCACCATTTCCTAAAGGTTGACAGGTCCTCTGTCTACCTAATTTTATTAGGAAATCCCATCCATCAGTTCTCCTGTGCTGTATCCAGGGCTAGCTGATTTGCCTTGTCTCACAGGAGCACAACTCTCTTAGTAGTTAATAGACTGAAATTTAGGGCTCAGACAGAAGTGACAATTTTTGCCTGATTAGGCCACAGAAAGTGGTTTAGAGCTGGAGGGCGGGGCAAGTGTATTGGAACCCCCCCCCCCCCCCATGAGGTAGGGGAGCTCCAATTCACCCATCCCACCTTCCAGCACTGGTGGGGGCATAGGCGATGCATGGTCTCCATGGTGGGCACTTCCAGTTTCGCTTTTACCTTACAAGCTGGCATAGCGGTTAACAAAGCATGCCAGCTTGTAAGGTGTTGGTTAACAAAGCTTTTACTGTACTTAGAAGCCTAAGCCCTTTAGTGAGGGCTTTCAGTGAGACTTAAGACTGAGACAGATTTTAAGGGTCTGTATAGCTTTGTTCTGTTCCATGATACAAATCCAAGCCTCTTTTTCAAAAACGCTATAGGTACTTTATAACCTAAACCCCTTTGACTTTCATTGAGGTTTAGATTTTAAAAATGACCCTTAAGTCCTAAGTCACTTTGTGCTTTAGAAAATGCTACCCCTACAGACTGTAAACGGGCCCAGTTTGGAAGTAAACTTGACATGCTCAGGAGATGTATCTGCCTTGGAAGAGGAGCATTGCCTTTAATAGAAGCCTTTTAAGTAGGAGGGACAGAGCTGGGAAATTAAAGGTATGCATTAGGTTGTGGCAAAGAGCTGAAGGATCACCAGCTAAATTATAAACCCCTGAAGTTCAGTTGAGTTAGGAGCCCTCAAAAAAAGACTTTTATAATGAAAGGGGAATAAACTGTAGTGGTGTCAGTGAGCATAGCTATGATGAAAGAATGTATAAGCAAACAGTAAGGCTGCGCAAAACAGCACAGATTCGTTTTGACTTCTGTTTCACTGTTTTGAAGGGACAGTATTTCGTTTTGCTGTTTCAAAGCACCATTCTGTTTCATTTCATCGAAACTCTTTTGCTGTTTTGATGCATTTTGACGTTTTGCACATAGTCCATAATGGCAAATCACAAAAATGTCTATAACTTTGTCATTTCTTGCCTGATTTGGATGAAAATTGCAGGGATGGTAGCCCCTTCTGAGGGCAAGGACCCCCTGGATCTGTGCTTGGGGTTTCAGCAGACTGCTGCTGCTGGCTGGGGAAATAGCCCAGAGCTGCTGCCATCCTCAGCTGGCAGCGGCAGCTTCCCTTGATCCCAGGAAGGGCTGGGGGAAGTGATCAGAGCTGGGGGAAAGATCAGGGAGCTGGGGAATCAAACTGGGAACTGGGGGAATGTTCAGGAACCTGAACATTCCCCCAGCTCCCGGTTCAATTCCCCCAGCTCTTCCTGGTTGGGTGCTGGCCCCCAGATCTGTGCACCAGGTTTCAGCAGGCTGCCACTGCAGGCTGGGGCCAGTGGCAGCACTGCAGTCTTCTCAACACTCGGCGGGGGCTGCTGAAAGCCCACACACAGATCAGGGGCCCATGTCCCCCCAGGAAGAGGTGGGGGAAGCAATCAGAGAGCTGGGGAATTGAAACAGGAGCTATATGTCAATATCAGAGCAGTCCTTCCCCCCTCCTCCCCCTCCTTAGTTTCTGTTTAGCTGCAAGCAAGCCCAGCTTGGAAACTTGAAACACTCAAAACATTTTGAGTACCCTAATTTCATTTTGAAGCTGTTTTGAAGCCTTTCATTTCATTTTGATTTCACTGTTTCGAGCTCGAAAAGCATCAAAATGGCTTTGAAATGAAACACCCATCAAAATTTTGCACAGCCCCTAGCAAACAGTAGCTTCTCTTGATGGAAGTCTTTACTATCCCATCTGACTTGACCTGACTAACAGAGGAGTAATATGGGTAAAATTTACTTGTTCATACTATGACTGAAAAGTTCTATTTGGCTTGGGCTTGTGCCCTAAATGCTCAGGGTTTGGGGTATTTTCCTGGATCATCCATACAGCAAGACTTTTAATTAAGAATGTTTGTGTTTGATCCCTAGGACTCATTTGTGTCTCTTAAACTATAAAAAGCAGTTGCAGGGTATGGCAAATCAAGGCAAGGGTAACAATATAAATAAATTCAGGAATGTGATCGGTACACAACTGATGCAGCTGCTGAAGGACCATGGGCATGCCCTACTCACCTGGTCACAACATACCTCGCCTTTCTTACTTGCCACAACTTTGTTTTTTCTTCCAGATGAACCTTCACTTCTAGGGAGGTGGTACCAGTGGTTCTCTAGTGTTCCTGGTGCAATGATATTGATGTCACTTCCATGGGGCTGCTCCTCCTCTACACCCAATCCCTTTTCACTTGGGTGTTACTGACGGACCCTAGTGACAAGTCAGGTGCCTGCTTCATCTTTAGGTGAGCAATGAGGATGAGATCTGCATGCACCGTGCCTGTGTTTCTGTCTCATGAATTACAACAAAACAGGTAATGTAACAGAAATAACTCATGGCTGTTGGCCCCACAGGGCAGTGATGCTTCAGTGCACTGAGATACCCACACCCTATGGTGTGGGTTTAGTTATAGCCCCACTTCTGACCCCCTGGGTTGGGCTCCTTATACCTGCTGACTGGTTGCCCCTATCATGTGGGCTCTTCCTGCTTGCATTCCCAGCAGGATATGGTGCGATCCTGGGTTAGCCCATGGTCAGTGTGCAGAGGGCTTACTCTCTGGCCATCCATTTGCTTGGGAACTTCTGGGTCACAGACTTTCCTGTTAGTTCTGCTGCATCAGGGAGCTACCTTGCTATGGTTCCTCTGGCCATTCTTCTGTCCAGCTCTTCCAAGTTGCCTGCACCCTTCCTTATCTGACACATGTTGCTGGTTGTTGGGTTCCTGGGTGAGGGCAGAGTCCTCACAGTGTCTACTGCAGGATGATCTCCAGCTCTGGTCACAGGGAGGTCATGAGGCTCCTTTCTGTGAGCTCCGGCAGCAGGGGAGATATGTGGCTTCGCTCCTGATGGTCTGGCACATGTTCAGTGTTTTCCTTCTAGCCTATCCTTTGGCCCATTTTCATTGGGCTCCAGGCTAATTGGCATTTCTCTTTTGGCCAGCATCCTGATTGAGTTCAGGATCCTGAGGAAAGGCAGGAAGGATCAGAGTAAAGAACTTCAGAAAAGCAAACTTAGATGCACTCAGGGAACTGATGGGCAGGATCCCCTGAGAGGCCAGTGTAAGGGGGAAAGGAGTCCAGGAGAACTGGTTGTATTTTAAAGAAACCCTACTAAGTGCACAGGAATGAACCATCTTGGTGCACAGGAAGACTAGCAAGTATGGCAGAAGACCAGCTTGGCTTAGCAGGGAACTCTTCAGTGAGCTAAAACACAAAAAGGAAGCTTACAAGAATTGGAAAATTAGACAAACTACCAGGAAGGAGTATAAGAGTATTGCTTGGGCATGCAGGGATGAAATCAGGAAGGCCAAAGTGCAAGAGGAATTGCAGCTAGGATTGGACATGAAAGGTAACAAGCAGGGTTTCTACAATGTCATCAACAAGAGAATGATGAGGGAAAGAGTGGGTCCCTTACTGAATGGAGGAAGCAATCTAGTGACAGATGATGCAGAAAAGGCTGAAGTACTCGATGTCTTTTTCACCTCTGTCTTCACAGGCAAGGTCAGCTCCCACACTACTGTACCTGGCAGCACAGTTTGGTGGGTAGGTGAGCAGCCAATAGTGGCAAAAGAACAGGTTAGGGACTATTTAGAAAAGCTGGAGGGCTGGACTCAATGCACCTGAGGGTGTGGAGGGAATTGGCTGATGTAATTGCAGAGCCACTGGCCATTATTTTTAAAAACGCTTGGTGACTGGGAGAGATCCTGGATGATTGGAAAAGGGCAAGTATAGTGGCCATTTTTGAAAAAGGTAAGAAGGAAGATCTGGGGAACTACAGCTTGGTCAGATGCACCTCAGTCCCTGGAAAAATCATGGAGCAGGTCCTCAAGGACTGTATTTCTGAGCACTTGGAGAAGAAGAAGGTGATTAGGAACAGTCAGCATAGATTCACCAAGGGTAAGTCATGCCTGACCAACCTGATTGTCTTCTATGACAAGGTGACTGGCTCTGTGGGTGTAAGGAGAGCAGTGGATAAAGTTAATATGTCAGGGTCGCAGACATGGAGGTGACGCCCCCTTGGTGGCTCCATGACTGTGCCCTACTGCACCTCTAGGGCGCCCTTCTGTCTTTCCTGCCACACCTTGATGGTATTGATAATATATAGGGAGGCTGCCCACAGGCCTTTGCTAGGCCTTAGTCCCACTGGTTCTAGGCACCTGGCTGGGCCTCTATAGTCAACTGTGCCTGGCAGGGCACCCAAAGCCTTAAAGGCTAATTGTGTGGCTCCAAATCCTCCCCTTAACATGCCCCAGGCCTCACAGATGTTACAGGTATGTTGTCCCTCTGTTGAGGCTTTGGCTTCCTTGGCCTCTTCCTCTTTAATCTACCTAGGCCTTCTAACCTGGGCCCACTGAATCAGACCTGGCTTTAAGGCGTCAGCTTCATTTGTCCATTCCTGTCACTGGGCCCTTGGCTCCTGTCTGCTGGGCCCTTGGCTCCTGTGTACTTGAGCCTGCCACTAGCAGGGCTCAAGGTAGTTAAGTGCCCTCCTTCCTTTCCCTTCCAGCTTCAGCTTAAACCACCGGTAAAACAGTAATGTAAATCATAAGCCCCTGGGCTATAACATAAACACCTACAGAGAAAGCAGCCCTCTGTCCCTTTAAGAAGATAAACCTTCTTTCTCCCCTTGTGCTTGTGTACGTCCCAGCATAGGCTCCTTGTGAGCTCCCCAAGCCTCAGCATTCCTACAGGCAGCTCACAGTCAGCCCAGCATCCCTGGGTGGCTGCCCTGGGTAGGAGCTCCTTCCTTTGTGGCAGCCTGGGAGAGAGTCACCTGCCAGCCCAGCCTTAGGCTTATATGTTCCCAGGGCTGTGCCAAGATCCAGCCAGGTGATTGCCTGGTCTGGCTGCTAATTGCCTCATTAGCCCTGTTGCCCTGGCAACCAGCAGCTGCTGCCTCCTGCCTAGCCTGCAGAGCTCCCTGGCTGAGCTGCTTTTCCTTTTAAAGGAACAGAGAGCCCCAGGCTATGATATATGTATGATATACCCTGATTTTAACAAGGCTTTTGATACAGGCTCTCAAAACATTCTTGCAAGCAAGCTAAGGAAGTACAGGTTGGATGAATGGACTGTAAGGTAGATGGAAAACTGGCTGGATTGTTAGGCTCAAAGGGTAGTGATCAATGGCTTGGTGTCTACTTAGCAGCCAGTATCAAGTAGAATACCCCAGAGGTTGTTCCTGAGGTTGGTTTTGTTCAGTTTCTTTATCAATGACCTGGAAGATAGGATGGAGTGCACCCTCACCAAGTTTGCAGATGACACCAAATTGAAGGATGTAGTAGATACACTGGATGGTAGGGCTAGGATTAAGAGAGACCTAGACAAATTGGAGGATTGGATGAAAAGAAATCTCATGAAGTTTAATAAGGACAAGTTCAAAGTTCTGCATTTGGGATGTAACAATCTCATGCACTGGTTCAGGCTGGGGACTGACTGGCTAAGCAGTAGCTCTGAAGAAAAGAGCCTGGGGGTTACAGTGGACCATAAGCTGAATATGAGCCAACAGTGTGCCCTTGTTTTGAAGAAGGCTAACAGTGGGCTGGGCTGCATTAGTAGGAGTGTTGCCAGTAGATCGAGGAAGTGATTATTCTCCTCTACTTGGCATTGGTGAGGCCACGTCAGGAGTACTGTGTCCAGTTTTGCCCCCACTCCTTCCCCACTACAGGATGAATGTGGACAAATTGGACAGAGTCCAGTGGAGGGCAACGAAAATGGTTAGGAGACAGGGGCACATGACTTCTGAGGAGAGGCTGAGGGAACTGGGCTTATTTAGTCCAGAGAAGAGAAGACTGAGAGGGGACTTAATAGCAGCCATCAACTACCTGAAGTGGGGTTCCAAAGAGGATGGAGCTAAACTGTTCTTGGTAGCAACTGACAGAACAAGGAGCAATGGTCTCAAGTTGCAGCAAGGGAAGTTGAGGTTAGATAGTAGGAAAAACTTTCTCATTAGTAGGGTAGTAAGGTACTGGAATAGGCTACCCACAGAGGTTGTGGAATCTCTATCCTTGGAGGTTTTTAAGACCTGGCTAGACAAAGCCTTGGCTGGGATAATCTAGTTAGGGATGGTCCTGCTTTGAGAAAGGGGTTGGACTAGATGACCTCCTGAGGTCCCGTCCAACTCTAATTTTCTACGATTCTATAACCCAACAGTTTCCTCTTTACATTTTCAAAGTCCTTGTCTGGCTGTCTGATCTACCTGGGTTGATTCCTTGTGCCTGGTCAGAGACCCATTGACTTTGGTGGATATTGGCATGGGAATGAGAATCTCCCTGTGTGTGTTGTGTTGGGGGAGCAAAGCCTTTCAAGTTAACAGTGAGAGAAATATGACGTTAAGACATTGATATAGGATACGAAGACTGTGGCAGTTCCTGCCTTACTCATCATGGCTTAGCCAGTCAGTCCCCAGCCTCACAGGTGTCCACATGTGTGGTCTGCAAATGAGCTGGCTGGCATCATGCAGCTGGAAGGAGCTCTGGCAGTTGGTATGAGGTCCGGGGGCCCTGGGGTTAAAAGAAGGCTGGAGATGGAAGGTGGGGAAAGGCACTTTGGAGCACCAGCAGTGGAGCTGGAGACTCTCCCTGTGGCCGGACAGGATCTCATACTTACTCTTAGGGCTCGTACACCCAGAGAAGCAGTGTGCATGTATCCCACTGCCAAAGCATCTGGGGAGGACCTAGACACACTCTTCATTACAGCTGGAAGCTGGTTGCTCTCTCTGGAGCTAAGTTTCCTGCAAAAACTCAGGTCACTGACGGGGCACTAGGGACCCAGCCAAGTTCCAGCTTAAATGACACAGCTGGTGGCAGCCCGGACCTGATACCACTCTCTGGCACCTGAAGGGACCCACGCAGGAATATGCAGGTCAGGTGGGGTTGGGAGAGGGTAACCCAGTAGGCACTGCAAGCATCAGCTAATTGCAAAACCTGGCATAGAGCCCCCTTGGCACTGCATGTCTCAGCAAAGCATGTGTGGGCCCAGGGTATGCTGATGAGGGATTGGCAGTACTGCAAGCTTCAGGTAGGCATGGCGGGGTGCACCTCACAGTGTTACTATACTTGGCTAGGCAGCAGCAGAGGCAGAACCCAGATCAGAAACCCAGCCCATCAGGAGACACCACTAACCGGAGGTGGGTGAGTGAAGGATGCACTAAGCACTGAGGCACTCACGGTTATATGGAGAGCACTCAGTGCAAGGGCATCGTTGTGCTGCCCACTGCACCATCCGAGCTATTTAAGTTGGATTTTCAGTTGTGTTGTAATTTTTGGAACATACAAGATAGCAGCAAGACCCCTTGCAGCCATCATCCTCACAAGGCCACTGTGCAGGAGGAGAAGGCCCTGTTACTATGTCTGAGTATCACCCAGGCTGACCATAAACACCCAAGTGGAAAGGGATGGGGTGTATGGGAGGAGGACGAACCCTACAGAAAACATGCCAATGAAGTTGCCCTGGGCCCTATGGGAACCACCTGGTAAAAACCCAGTGTAAACAGAAAGTTGTGGCTGGCAAACAGGCCTAGGTGTGGCGTGGTTCAAAGGGCAGGATATGCCCATTGTCTGGTACAGAGGTCATAAGCCTGCCATAAAGAGCATATCAGCTTCTCCAAAATAGTGGAGGACATGGAGTGTTCAAATCCCATTCATTTACCTACTTAGTATCCAAGTCTATACTAAATCCATGAGAAAGTTAGCATGCAAGGAAGAAACATATTATATTTTCACCTTTTGTTTCTTAAACAAACCATGAACTTTTATCTACGATTTATGTCACACCTCACCTACCTGCCATGGAACAGTGCCTCCTTTTGGGCTTTATTTTTAACAACCAAAATATCTGTAGTTCATTAGGTTTTTATTTTATGATGGCAAAATAAACAGATTTTGTTCCTCTATGTATTTACATGAAAAGACTACCAGAATTTAGGACAACCCTTGGAAAAGAAAGTATTTCATTTTTACAGAATGGCTTCATTAAAACAGCATTTGAATACTCTTCCTCCTTGTGAAGGAAGTTTGACAGCAGTAGGGTTTAAAGCAATTATTTTATACTCTAGTATAGTGGTACCATCCAGGCTAGTGCAGCAGCAGCTGTTTTTATTGTGTCCTGCCAAACCCCATGTAGTTTAGCATGTTGTTTTGACCAAGATCCAAGATAATTTGAATAGTGATAAATGATGAGGCATATGGCAGGCTTGACACCACAATTTCTGTTCATTCATACAGAAAAAGGTCAAATTTCTTTCCTTTTTCAAAAAGCACAACAAGGTTTATATATGATAGATGATAATCTTTAGTTAAGTTGTAAGCTTCATGCTTATTAAATCATTCATGGTTGAGTGGAGCTACAAAGAAGCCATACTTGACATGTCATGCTGAAATAAAATAGCTTGTTACAGTATTTTTTTAATAAAGCACAACACAGAATAAAAAAAAAATTGATGCTGAAAGATCAACATTTTTCCTTTTTATTGGTTGAATTAATACATCCCAGGCATAACCTTAAAACTCATTACACCAAATGTATGGGGGAGAAGGCTACCACCTGGAAGCATCACATCAATGTTGCATTTGCATGAAAAAGTGTACCAAATGTTTTTTCTCTTTTTAAATATATGTGTAGCCTAACTGTCCTTATGGCATAGTATATACATGTCGTGTACCCTTAGAGAAAATGGTGGGTTGGGCCCTCTGCTGATGTAAACCTACATGGCTCCGCAGCAGTAAATGGAGAACAAAAGACCTGGTAATTTTGTTTTAAATAAAATAACCACCAGGGCAAAATATTTGCATAATAACCATCAGGGCAAAATATGTGCATTCACTTACTTTCACTTCAAACTGTATCAAGAAGGAAATTAACTGAACAACTGAACAGCAGATGATCCATGAGATTATGTCTAGAGTTCTGCTCATTTGGCAGAAAGTTCCAAAAATGCAATGCTTTCACTAACAATGGTCAAGTCAATTAGCTATATTATTGCAGAAGCATTAATATGAGCAGAAGGAAGATTGGTAGATGTAGCAACTAAACACTTTAGCAATTGAACATTGAGTATATTAAGAGCGGCTCCCCCTCAAACTGCAATCTAGTTGCACTCTTTTTGCTAGGCTGCAAGGTCTGGAGTGACATAGGGGGCTCTACAGTGCTCTCATTTGGCTAGAGATAGTTTCCCCAGGACAGGATCTGAGGAAGACAGCCAGTAGTCTGTCTTCCAAAGACATGGAAGGGGCATATTGGAGTGGGGGTCACAGGACTTAATGGAGATTTCAGAAAGGACTGAAACTGGCTTGGAAGCTGCTATACCTTAGAAAGTCTTTGTGGACTCTAGGAATTATGTAAAAGTCAGCTGGAGGCTTTAGGAAAACTCCTTGACGGAAATAAAGTCAGCCAGCACCTGCAAAGCCTCTTCTTATATCACAGCATGCATTCTCTTTGCAGCTTACTCACAATTTCAGACACAAAACCACTTTGCTTCCAGTATAACAGATTTGTACTGTGGAAGTGCTTCCAACTGATGTTCATGCACAATAATTCCTATGAAAATAGGGAAACAACATATTTTTGCTTTGGCATTTTCTGGTTCCTAGCTATGTAAGACCCTTCAGTGTCAAAATCCATCTCTGAAGTGCATTTTAGCATTCTTAGAATGTGCCCAAGCCATTGTGTCATAATGAAATGTATATACAAATTACAGTCGTTGACAGTCAGCCTGCGTCAGTCAGCATGCTCGTTGTGTTATCTCTACAGAGCATTGATTCTTCTTCAAAAGAAGTGATACTCTATCGGGGTAGAAGGAAGTTTAGTTTTTGTATAATCACAGCTTTTAATGGTTGAAATTCAGTTCTCTGTGGGAAATTATAATGCAAAATAAAAAGCTTTTAGTAGTTTGACATGTTAATGTCGGCGAATACTTTCCCCAGAGACAAGAATAATATAGACTTGGCATCTTTTTTCCATTGCTTTGCCATGTTAACTAGTTTTCATTTTAGTGCTTGATTTGAGGGTTTCTGTGATCATCAGGTTATGTAGCAAGGCGAGTTTGTAGTGGCTAGTCTTCCTTCAAATGAAGTTACTGTTTGCACTATTGCTACTGGATAAACCCAGACGCATTCTTTTCTGCTATGAATATGCCCATTCCCTCAGTCACACGAACCATTGCTGAGTTCTTGTTCACACATGTCATTGTAATTCATTCTTGCAAGTTTAATTATCCTCATTCTTCAGTCTTTTCTTTCAGGGCCATTTTGTGACAGTAAGCTCTATTTTAAAGAGTTGTGACTGGAGCCCTACAGAAGCACTTGACAAACTGATTGGTGCAGGTATAACTCCCTTTCTTTCTTATTATAACTCCCTTTCTTTCTTATTAAGAATGCAGTCACTGGAGTCTTATTTCTCTTGACTTTTCCCTGTCTTTCAGAATGACTTAAACCACCCTTTTTGTTCTTTTCCTGAAGGTTTATTTGACCTATTATACCTCAACTTCTCATTTGACTTCCCTCCCGCACAGCTACTGGCTACCTGGAAATAAATAGGAGTATAATATTCCCATTTCACTCCATTAATACAGTGTCACTCTACCAGTTTTATTACATGTTGTGTGCCAGGTAGGATTTATGGTAAGCTGCAGCTCCTGGAGTCAAATGCTTATATGAGCATGTCACTGTGCAGTACTTTCATCTAGTCGGCTTCTTTATCTTGCTAATGACAATGTTGTGGTAGAACATACCAGAAGCCTTTCTCAAGTCAAAGTATAACAACACACATCCACTGCTCTTCCCTGATATATAGCACCTGTCACCTTATCGTAGAGGGAAATCAGGTGGTCAGGCATGATTTGTTCTTGGTGAATTCTTGCTGACTTTCCTGATCACGTTGTTCTCCTACAGGTGCTTCACAGCTGAGGACCTGCTCCATGATCTTTCCAGGTATCAAAATCCGGCTGACTGGTTTGTAATTTCCCTGGATCCTCTTTCTTCCCCTTCTTAAAGATGAGAATATTTATATTAATAATACTATTTATATTTGCTCTTTTCCAATCATCCGGGACCTCACCCAATCTCCAAAGGCTGTCTTGTTCTTGGGATTATTTCTGGCTTGTATTGGATGACTGCTTACTGTGAAATACGGTAATGCCAACTCTCATGAAATTGTCGCAGGACTCGCAGTTTCTAAGTAAAATTAAGCCTGACATGATCTCGTGATAGAACTCTCAAATCTTGGGATTTTTTCTTCTGGTACATGTAGAGCAGTGCCCAGCAGGTAAGTCTATGGAGGGGAAGGGGCAGGGGGAGGTGGAAGGGGTGGGAAGGCAGATCAAGGCCCCCATGGTAAGGGGGTGGGGCAAGGGCTGGTGCTAATGGAGCCCCAGGGCGAGGGCGGGTCACACAACAGAGCCATGGGTGGCTCATCCAGAGGTGGGGGGGGACAAGAGGGAATGCAGCTCCCTGCCACTGTGTGCACCCGTGGGGGAGGCATGGGAAGCATCTGCCCCCGGATTCATGTGCAGAGCAGAGACAGGCTACCCGCTGCAGGCTGGGGCTCTGCATCCTGTTGCCTTTGCCCTGGGAGTTGCATGCTGGCCACATTGTGCATCCCCTGCCTGCTACTGGAAAGTGCTAAATGCATAAGAGTCCAGCAGATGTCGTCCCAATCGTAACAACAGATAGGAATTTTTCATTTTATTTTTGGAAAGCATTATCAGTTTTAGTAATGTAGTTTTTATATAAACCTCTGACTGATTAGAAGTTAAATAAGTTACTAATGGGATTTGTAAACCAATGGCTAATAGATCTATATTGGTTTATAGTTAAAAAATAGCAGCTTATGATTTACATACCACACCTCTTGATTTTTAAGAGTTTGTCTCTTGATTTTTGACACAGTGGGGTTGTAGATACTGAAAATACAAAGTTGCAGAGCAGAAATTAGACCCCACACTCCCTCCCCTTACTGGAGTACTTAGCCAGTCTACCTAGCCATCCTATTGTAGAGGTCCTGGGAGGTGAGAAAAGTGGGTTTGAATTCTCCCAAGCTGAGGAGGACCTGAAGCACAGGTCTCTTTTTCCTGCAAGTGTTCTAACCACTAGGAGATTCTATAAAAGGCACATGCACCACCTCCTCCTCTGACAGTGTTTTAAAAGGAAAACAATCCTGCTTATGTCTTTGAAACAGGATCTCAGACACCCCCAGGTTTTTGTAGCTTGGCCATTCACTCCACTTGCAGGGGATTGTTGACCTTCTTAGGTGCCTAACTCTCTCCTTGCACCATATACGGAGTGCAAGGGGAGTTTAATTTGGATCTTACTGTTTGGGTCCTAAAACTTAGGTGTTGTACAATGTAATTTGGGGTACCTAAATCCCTTTTTGAATCTGGCTTTCAGGATCATAGGTTTTATTCCCTTTAGAAAAGCTCAGATCAGACATGATGCTTGACCCACATTAAAAGAAGTTAATACTCTTTTTCCAGAGCTTACAAAAAGTTGTTTCTCTACAACATTAGTTTTCACTGGGGTTTAACACAAGCATACATTTATTTAATTGCACTTGTTCATTCTTTTATTGGTGGCAGGAGACTGGAATTTATTTATTTACGTGATTTGCAGGCTGCTGACGTTCATGAAAAGGAAAGTGATTTTGCATATCTCAACCAGCTTTTAGCAGCGTAAAAGAAAAGGCTTGAACTGGTGCATAATGCTTTCTTGCTGTGCACATGTCATGTGGAGATACAGTGGTAGGTGCACTTTTTCATAATGAGTGCACAGCATGTTACCATGATAAAGCACAGTCATGCACAATGCCGATCTCAAACGTATAACATGTCAATAGCTCTCTCAGAGCCCCTTATTTCAGTGAGAACTATATTTTAATTTTTTAAAATCCTTTTATAGAATTCACAAATAGCTGTGTTGTTTGTCATTGATTTGTTATTCCCTACCTGAATGAGAAGGATTTTAAGGTCTTTTCAGAAGGTTGAGTCTTAAGTTATTTTATTTCATTATAGTTAGAATTAAAGTCAAGCAGACTCAACAGGTTTCTTAGTCTGTAGCAAACCTGAAGCTCATAATCTTTCATAAGATTTGTTAATTCTGATATTATAAAATTATAAAAAGAAGACCTTATACCATGACCCAGAGCAATATATGCATGAGACATCCACTGAATTGCTCTCCTGCATTTGCAATGTACAATAGTAGAGTACATATTCCATAATTGTTTGAATTAGACTAGTTCAAGATTTTTCTGCATTTAATTTCCATAGGTAGTTGCAAATTATAGTAAAAAAAAATATCATGCTTGACATAAGCTACTCTTGAGCTGACCTAAATTATAGAAGACCCACTGTGAATTATCCTGGTTTGCTGAATTTTGGTGAAGCAAAAGAATCAGTGAAATCCGTCAGCTAAATCACTGCATGGGGAATGAGGAGACCTGAATTGTATTCCTGGATTATCTGTGATTCATACCTTTGGAATTCCACTCAAACTCCCTATCCCTCCACTACCCTGTTTGTGACATAGGAATAGTAATGTTTGCCTATTTTGTAAAGCATTCTGAACTCATCAGATGAAAAGCACTATGTATGTGCTACTAAGTATTACTGTTAATAGTTCATTATAAAACTGGAATTAAGTGCCATATCCTTATCCTTTTCTTTTAAAATGTTTTTGTGGGCAAGTGCTACTCATTAAAATGATGTATGATTTTTGCTGTAAGTTTATATGACTGTTGTAGGGTAAACTGGCTCATAAATAAGGATGTGTTATAGTAATCTTTGAGCCAGATTTATACACCTAAATGCCTTTGAATATCTGGACAAAGTAAACTCTCCGCTTATCCATGCTCCAGGAGTTGGCTTTTAAACTCTTGTCTTCTGGTTCTTGCGAAGATGTTCTTAGAAAAGGCTGCTGCCCGTGAAACCAGATAACAATATTTATGATTGACAGGCTGGTTCTCTCGTTCTTTTGCTCACACCTCCTCACTCTCCCCCCATCTCCCCATTTGTGATCAAGGGAATGAACCAAGGTTAATATTCCTGTCCTTGAAACTGAATCTATCCTTGTTCACAGCACAGTTAGCAAAACAATTTGGATATGGCACCCTTCATCTCCGGGCCATTAGTTTATTTATTACAAGTCGATAATGACTAATGCTAGACAATCACCTTGCTGGGGTTGTTGAACCCCAGTACTCTTTCCTGCCATGGCAGGGGGTCGGACTTGGCGATCTGCTCAGGTCCCTTCTGAACCTACCAACTATGAAACTGAATGCCGTGTATTTTGTAGGCTTGGTACCCTATAAGAAACAAAGGGGCAGATATAGGCTGGTCGATAGACATTCAAATTACAAAATAGGTTGAGCCACTGAAGGGAGACAGATGGAGGTCAGTTTAGATTTTCCTCTTGTATGTGGCTCTTTCTTTACTGCAGTGAATCTCATGTTGATTGGGTGGAGATGCTGCTGTAGCTGCTCTTTACTGGTCTACAAGTAGACTGAGTATTGTTATGGGAACTCTCAAAGCAATAGCTACTTATTGATCACAAC
>NW_017729026.1:50130176-50131778 GCF_001723915.1 Gavialis gangeticus | reverse complement strand
GTATGGAATGTAGTATTCTTACTTTACTAGTGTGGATAAACTGATGAGTGACTTACCAAAAGCTCTGTAGCGAGACAGTGGTAGAAACAGGACTGGAGTCCAAGATTTCCCAAACATGCTACAACCACTAGATATTAACTCCCTAAAACTCCTATCCATTCCTTACATAAGACTACACATCTTTGGTGATACATGTTACCTGTCAGCTCTGTGTTCTTGAGGGACCCCTGGCACCCAGCTGGATTTAGAGGAATTTTTCTATTCCCTGCCCCACCCCCCCACACACCCCTCATTTAACTAGAACTAAGCAGAAGAAAAGTTGAATAGGCATCTCGGGCCGTACATTCCCTGGCCCCACTATGGGAGGCCTATTTAAACTTGATTGACTAAAACTCGGTCGCCGGGTTAGGGAATGCTGAGGCAAGAGACCGAGTCAGAGGGGGTACGGGCAACATCTGAACAATGATTAAGGGTTCATCACAGCATCCAGCTTGTTGAAGCCCTGGCCACAAATGCTGTCATACTTTTCCCGGGATGACTGGTGGAAGTCCTCTCCACAAAGTTTATAAACACTCCAAGCAATCCCCTTAAGTCTTTTAAAAGACTACAGTAAAATCTGAAAGTCATGCTAAGATGAGGCTTATTCCCAACAGGTAACATACAAAACACTAATGCTGACTTCACAGTGGAAGCATAGCTAGGCCGTCTAAGAAGAACCCTTCCAGGATATTCATAATAATTTCAAGCCTGCTCCTAGGTGTCTGGTTACTCCTTAAAACTTAATGTTTTTCCTGGTTGTTAATCAGTTTCTTGAGATGTTCCAAACCAAGTAACCCCTTGTCACTGAAAAAGGTAATTCATTTAAATTTAAACTGTTTATACAACAGGATTTTCCCTGCCAATTATGGCTTGGGACCCTCTTGATTTAAACAATAAAAAGAATGCTTTGAAGAGGCTAGACTAAGGGTATAAGAAAGCTGTAAAGCAGCAAACCGTGTGCTTCAAGAGAGAGAAATCTCTGACACTATCCGCAGTTGTTCTCAAGAAGCTGGGAGAAACAGATAGTCTCGCTTCAAGGATTGTGCTGGGAACTTTGCTTGTCAACAAATCACCCAAGTGCCTTGGAATGGTGAGATACCAACTCGCTGGCTCTCTCTCCCTCTCTGTCTCTCTTCCCCTCTCTCTCTTTTTCTCTCTAGGCATAGCTTTCTGAATCTAAATTGTATTAGTTAAGCCTGAGCTATGTTTCCCCAAATATTCAGTTAAACCAGGGTAATATTATAATTGTTTTGTTTGTTTTTCCTTGCATGTCTATTATTACTAGTACCTTTATACATTTCATATACTTAGCAATAAATAACTTTTATAGTCAAATTGGTGGTAACTGGGTGTCTTTTTCCTTCTCTACTTCTCCTTCCCCACTTGCTCTGCAGCAACACTTCCTTTACCTAAGCTAAAGATCCCTGTGAAGCCCAGAAATACTGTGGGGTCCGCTCATCAAGAGGCTACCACTACTAGGATAGCTAGGGCAAAAGATTGGGACATGCTGAGTTTGAGCGTGGGGGATCAGCTTGTACAGGCTGATTGACGCAGTTTGGCTCA
>NW_017729026.1:50129046-50129973 GCF_001723915.1 Gavialis gangeticus | reverse complement strand
CAGAAGGGAGAGATACAGCTCCATATAGAAACACAAGTAACACAAGCAACACACTGATAGAATTACAAAGACCTTAGAAACGTATCCCTAATAAATGAGCACACCCCAAAGTGATGGGCAAATCTGGTAACATACAGCAGTGACTTCCTCCGTCTCTAACTGTCCTTGGTCCATCAGAGTAGGATGTTCAAACAGTGAGGACCAAACACGACTTTTAAATGTACACAGAACCAGATAGACCTGCTTTCAGCATGGCGTTTCAGAATCCCAGCCTATTTTTATCATATATTAAGAGCTTTGAAACTTTGGCATAACTGAATGGAGCAAAAGAGGGGGAAACAGAACTCAGCATCACTGAATATCTTGCGTGTGTTATCATCACTCACACAGCAATGATTAGGTGTGGTCACTGGGAAAATTAGCCTCAGTAAATACCTGACATTGGATCAAAAAGGTTCATAAATGCTAAAAATGATTCCTGTTTCTCATCTTAAGGGGATTTGTACATATGCCAAGTTAATAAATGAAGACTGGACTGTAAATTACTCAGTGTCATATTCTCCATGCAAATAACTTCAGCACTGTTTAGTGTTATGTTTAGTTTTTGACTCGTATTTGGAGGCAGATGCTTGTATTTCTTTTTCCCTTTAGGTTTTACACAGTAGGGAGGGACAATGGCTCAAACACTGCAATTATTAACAATAGTATTTGCCAGTCACTTTGCCCACTGTGTAGGGTTACCATATTGTCAGTTCCAAAAAAGAGGACACCTGTCAGGGGGATGCCTCACTCCCAACCCGCTTCCCCCCGCCCCACCCTGCTGCTGCCTCTCACTCCTGACCCTCGCAGGTGACCCTGTCCCAACCTGCAGCCCCCTGGCTCTGCCAGTGCCCCTCCCTCCCACCCCCAGCCCCCTGACCTTGCTGG
>NW_017729026.1:50127899-50128510 GCF_001723915.1 Gavialis gangeticus | reverse complement strand
GTGTGTGTGTGTGTGTGTGTGTGTGTGTTTGTAGGGTGAGTCCTGCATGCACACCCCACCATGCACATGCACCCACACCCCCCTCACACTGCCATACATGCAGACCCCCCACATCCTTTCACACACTCAAGGCACTCACCCTCCACAAACCCCATACCCACCCCCAGCCCCCTGACCTTGCTGGTGCCCCACACTCCCAACCCACAGCCCCTTGGCGCCGCCAGTGCCCCACACTCCTGACTCACAAGCACCCTCATCTCTCCTGTGCCCTCACTCCAAAGCCACAGCCCTGCTGGTGTCCCTCACTCCTGACCTGCAGCCCCCTGCTCCCCCAGCCCTGCCAGAGGGGGGCCCCCAGCTGCTCCCGTCTCAACTGGGCTGGTGTATAGCAACTCTGACTCATGCAGGCAATGGTGGAGCAAGTCCAGCCCCAGTGCAGGCTGGAGCAAAGAGAAGATGACTGTGGCACCCCTACCTCGATCTGAGGCTCCTGTGCCACATCAGGCAGCCTGGCCATGGCTCCCCTCACCCCGCAAGCATGGGCACTGACTGCTGTGCTGCTGGCCCAACTATGGAGTTCCCGACTGTCCTCAAAGGGCCCCCTCCCCCTT
>NW_017729026.1:50122911-50127810 GCF_001723915.1 Gavialis gangeticus | reverse complement strand
CCCTCCCCCTTCCCCTCCTGGAGGGGCAGGCACTTTCCCCCACCTCCCCTGCCCTGCCCTACCATAGTCCCAGCCCCAGACGCCCTACTCCTCCAACCCCCGCCCCACACACTTGTGTGCATTCAGCTGCAGAGCTGCACACAGATGCATGTGGTGCCCCCTGCCTCCAATTGCCCTCCCCCTGCTTCCACCAGTGAAGCAAAGCAAAGCAAAGCAAAGCAAACAAAATCCCAGACGTTTGTTCAGATTTCTAAAAACCAGCCAGATCTATGGTAACCCTACCACTATGCCCATCATACAGATGCTTTCTCAATGCAGAAATGAAGTCATGATGGTTTGAATCCAGGCCTGTTTGGGTCTTACTTAGACCCCTTTCCTATTAAATTACCAATTACTAGAAAATATTGGGTCATTCCAGACTGAGAGCGATGTTCATCCAGGGCATGATGCTTTTTATTTACAGTGGGTCTGCACCTGTAGTCTACTACTTGATAGGAGTCATTAGTAAAGTGAAGACTCTGGCAGAACAAGAATTAAATTGTTTTGGTAATTCTCTCTCTTTGCTACCCTGAAAATCAGTGCTGGAAGTTGCTGATATTTTTTTTTTCTTTTTACAAATGATCTAAAAACAGGTTTCTAAAACACACTCTTTCTTGTGCAGTAGTTTTAAAAATGACTTTGGAAAATCCTCTCTCGGGTATGCAGTTTCCTGCTACAGTAGACTAGTTCAACTAACCAACTCTGTACCCTGAAGATCTAAGATGGAGATCTTCTATCCCCAGCAGTCCCTAAAAGCCTGTCAGATAAGACCCCTCTCTTCCTCTACAGCCACTGTGATAAGCCACACGTGGTTTGCCTCTGAAAAAGAAATGCTCCCAGACACTTTACAGACTAAAAAAAAGTGGAGCTCCTTAACTGCCTCCTTTCGTATGTGCTGTATTTTCTTTGCTGTGATGTGGCTTAGGGTCTGATTTTTTGCTACAGTGCCAGGTGGAGGATACTAGTTTCCCTTTTGCTGCCTGTAATAAAGTCAGAATGACCATGCCATGGTATGGTATGGTATGGTATAAATTTCGTTTCTAACTGAAAACTGGAATAATTCTAGCTTTTGGACATTTTCTGTTTTGAAGCTCTAAAAGGGTTTGGGCTCTGGAGAAATCTGGAATCCTCTACATTTTGTTCTGCCTTTAGTTACACCTGTGTAAAGCCAGGGAGGACAAAGGATTTAAGTGTAATTGAAAGTATAATCAGAAGCCAATGGGAGTCATGTTGCCAGGATCTTTGTTGTGTGTGTTGATACCAGAGATAGTGCTGGTCAGTACTGCGTGCCTCCCCCCTACTCCGACTCCGGTTTTGGCAGCAGGGAGGGCCTAAAAGTGGCAGTGGAACAGTGGAAAAGCAGCCAGTGGTTTGTTGTTGTGAGGGAGTAGGAAGGATGCCATCCCCTTTTCCCCCACCACTACGTATAGAGTAGACAAAAATGTTTTTTGGCTGCAAAAAAGGGGGGTGGCGTCATGTTTTCCCTGCCTCTCCTCCCCTTCCTCCAGCTCCTCCATCACACCTCTACTACTTCTCTTCCCTCCCTGCTACACAGGAGGGTGAGGTGGGCCCCGCTGCAATTTGCCAGTGCCCATGGCTTGTGCCCTGCTCCCCTTGCCCCCACCCATTTCCCTACTAGTTGATACCAAATGCCATTCAGACTCTTCAATCCCCAGCTGAGTTTGCAGAGCTTTTGGTTAAGATTCCCCCTACTGAGATCTAACGCAACTGAGATCTAACGCAAGAAACAGAACCAAAGCTTGCTTTAAGGTTGTAACCAATGCTAAGGTAGATTTCCTGCCCCTCAAAAGGCATAGTAAATAGGATCAGAATTTTTCATATATTCTAGGTTTTCAAAAAAGCCCTGATTAGTTGTATCTTGCAGCACAGTTTGAGAACACTAAAGCAATCATTTTAAGCCACAAAGTTACATACAGCTCCAAAGTTTCCCAGCATCTGGGGGTGGAGGTGGGGCTGAGAGCTCATCTCTAATGATGGTGATGATGCAACTTTCCCGACAGCTCTGTTTATTTCAGCTGTTGCACTCTGCTGTCATTTCAAACGCAGCTGTACACAGAAAAAGTAAAAATGGCATCTTACTCCACGTTTGTGCTTCCTGCTTCTTGGGTCCTATCTGCTTACTTTGCTGATAAAAATAAGTTGCTCCTATTGCCTGCAATGCAGCCTAAGAGCAAGCTGGATTCATTTTGCTTCCTACATCATGAATGTTCTGACTGCATCACTTGTGATGAGGTAAGGAGAGGAAATAAACACTGCCTGACTTGCAGTTTGAGTCATCAGCAATGGCTGTTGGGGGGGGAAAAAAGCTCTCTGTTGATTTACAAACTGAACAAAACTTTGTCTGAAACTCAGTGGGGTCCCCCCTCATTGTATTCTTCTTCTGATTAACTTTGGGTATCTTCAGATTGATTTTAGGTAACTCCTTTCCTCTGCACTGAATATCTGTAACTTAACTGTTTTCCTATGGAGAGCTGAATAGTCTTTTAGCTTGTTTCAGCCTACTTTATCTTTTGCTACTTAATTATTTCCAACTGACAGGTAATGTCTCGTCTGAAAAGCTGAAAATTATGAGTAAAAAGATTTCTTCTTGCTTGAGACATACAGCCGACAGACACTAAACAGTGCTTGCGGCTGCCTTTCCAATATGTTTGGTGCAGTTCCCACCATTTCCCACTACATAAGAAGAAGAAAATACACCAATGTACAGGGATGACTTGGCAGAGCCCCAGAGAGGAGCAGTGCATCCGTGTTACATCCTGCTCTTCTCAAAGAAGCCCGTCTATGCAAATAGCATGCTCTTCTGAGTGCAACTGCTCTGGCCACAACAAACTTGCTAAATGATCAGCAACCTGTAGCACAAGAAAAAGCTTCTGCTGGCCACAAGATCATGCCCAGTCCTGTGAGCTGAGTCAAGAGATGTAACGCATTCCTTAGTCTCCCATGCAGGGTAGTTAGGGGAGAACAATCCTTATAAAGCATTCCCTGGCCTCCCTTCCAGAGGGCTGGGGCTGGGGAAAACTGACTTTGCATAAATCAGCATGGCTGTGTAGCAGTTTTGGGAGGTGGCACCAACACCTATCTAGTTCAAGATTCACAGACACTAACACCCAAAAGTTCTTCCTCAGGCAATTAAATGTTGTTGGTTGTAGACTTGTTTGTCTAAGGACATAGGCAGACAAGGTTCTTTGGGTAGATGTGATATCTTTTATTAGACCAACTAAGTAGTTGGAAAAATTGTTCTTTGCAAGCTTTCAGGCACAAACGCCCTTCTTCAGGCATAGCGTGAATTCTTCAAGCAATGACACCCAACAGTCTTTTCACCAAGTCACCAGGTTCATGATAATGGTCCCTATCCTACTGCTGGTAGGGAAGAAATAGTGGGGTCACCATGCTCCACAAGCCCCAGTCCAGGGCCCTGGACACTGAGGCTACTAGGCCAGTTTCACTGCTCCCATATCACTGCTCCCAGCCATTTCTGTACCTCCCAGCTGCAGTTCTTGACAGTCTTTACCGATAGCTCCTCTGGGAGCTGTCCAACACCAACCCTCCAGGACAAGCACATCTTTCTAAACCTCCCTACCACGTGTCCTTCTTCCTTTGATTTAAGCCATATGTAGTCCAGAGGGTGGAGCTAGAAATAGGCAGACCTCATCATCTTAAAGGATCCCCTTCCCAAGGATGGAAGAATTTTGCACCTCTGGAACGGGGTTTCCTTAGTCCATCACTGCACCATTAAGTTTATATTATAGGGACAAGGAACCATCTGGAAGACTTGTTGTGATAGATTTTGACTCAGTCTTGAATTAGACACCCTCACTTCTCCTGGTAGCCACCTTGGAATGTGTGTTGCTTATACCATCCAATCATCTTTGGCTTACTGGAAGATATTTAAATCACCATACAGTATTTTGATCACCATACAGAAAATAGGGAAATGTTTGTTTTTTAAACTAGAAGCAAGGCTTTGCTGTTTGTAATCCAAACTCTAATAGTATCTTGGTCTTTGGTGTTGGCTACCCTTTAACATTTTAGTGATTCAGTCTTGCCAACTTTAAACTGAAACAAAACCCCAATCCTTAACTAATATTCATAAACTACTTCTGAGAGCCAGCTTAAAATGGGGGGTGGGGTGTAATCACAAAACATAAATAAAAGAACACAAGCCTATTTTATACTTCTAATATAACAAACTGTTAGTCACTTACAGGGCAAAGCACACAACTCTGAATATAATTCTTACTGCCGGTCTCTCGGACTCTTAGGTTAAATTTCCACAAATCAATTTTCATTTTAAAACGCACTTAATTGAGGACAGTATCATAATTAAAAACAATTATTTAGTTCAATCTCAATTCTGTTGTGTCAACCTGATTAAACTGGCCATGCACATATGGGGAAAGGAGATGTAAATTGTCACTGAATATCCACAATTAAACAATTTATGGAAGGTTGTTGCAATTTAGTGTGCAACAAGAAGCCTCCACACTCCTGGCTGTGCCAGGTTACAAAATGGATTTGTTTATAAGTATTAATTTCATTCACTCTTATTAATAAACATAATGCATACAACTAGAATTTCATCTTCACAGGATTTCATAGAATCATAGAAGTAGCGTCAGAAGGGACCTTGTAGACCTTCAAGTCCGACCCCCTGCCTGGGCAGGAGAAAAAACTGGGCTCAAATGACTCCATCCAGGTAGGCATCAAGCCTCTTCTTAAAACCCCCAGGGTAGGAGCCAGCACCACTTCCCTTGGAAGTTGGTTCCAGATCCTAGCCGCCCTAACTGTGAAGTAGTTCTTACGGATGTCTAATCTAAACCTACTCTCCAACAACTTGTG
>NW_017729026.1:50122417-50122741 GCF_001723915.1 Gavialis gangeticus | reverse complement strand
TTCTGGTCCCCCCTAGTGAGTTTACAGACTGTCACCAGGTCCCCCCTCAACCTTCTCTGAGGATTTAGTAATTGGCAAACAGGAAGCCTAGAATGCAAATCACTGACACTTATTTCAAAAAAGCCCTCAAATCACAGCACAATTTGAGCACGTTATAAAAAAGGTGAGTCAACTTTACATGGATCAATTTGGAAAGCTTTGTCTTTTAAAAAATAATCTGTTTAAAAATCCACATAATATTTCTATGATACCTACCTTAGCAGGATTCTCCTCTCAGCCGTACAGTGCAGCGCAGTCACCCCAGCAGTTGAACGTTTGCCCCCT
>NW_017729026.1:50105676-50117417 GCF_001723915.1 Gavialis gangeticus | reverse complement strand
TAAAAATCCACATAATATTTCTATGATACCTACCTTAGCAGGATTCTCCTCTCAGCCGTACAGTGCAGCGCAGTCACCCCAGCAGTTGAACGTTTGCCCCCTACTGCTTTTATTGCTATGTTTTTAGTAGGTTTGAACAGGGCACCACAAATATCTGGACTGGACAGGGCAGTCCCCTGGCTTTAGGAGAGATCTGGGGTAGGCATAGCAGCTGTTTATAGATGTTACATTTTTCTAGGTTTAATCCAGAGTACTGTATGCACATGGACACCTGTAGTCTGAATTAAGATTGGCTCCAGTCCGAACTAGGCCATTTAAACAGTATTAACCAATATGTATATGCAGCGCTGATTTTAGGGAAAAAAAACTTTAGGAACTCATCATATAAGCATTGCAAATATCAATCCCTGCAAAGGAAACTCAGTTGAGTTTCTGCAACACCACACAGGCTATCAGGCACAAAGTAACACCTTTACGAAGTCAAACGTGCCAATGACAGCCTGGGGTCCTGTCCAAGCATGCAGGCTACTGGTCTGTGAAGAAAGGGGAAAGCCCCCTTGCCCTCTCCCCCCAACACATTGGCTGAGATGGTCATCAACACTGAGGTCAAGTGCATCTGTTATGGCTTTTGGAACAGCACTTTATCTAACTCTCAGTAGGTTCATAACAATGTAGCAGTGCTTTAACAGGCTTATTATTGCCTCCTAATTACGTCCAACCATAAGCCCATACATAGAGGCTGCAAATTGGGTCTATTAAGGGGCTGATGGTCAATGATCATCTATTAACCCTTAATTCAAATTGAAATTTGATTCAAACTGTGTAATTCAAATCAGCTGACATGGATTAGAAAGTGGTGAGCACATGTACAAATGGCCTGTGTTACCCAAAGAGATGATTTTCATTGGATTTACTGAAGACTATCTACATAACTCTGCTGAAGCTTCTTACAAAGGGAAGGAAAGGAGTGTGATAGGAACAGAACAAGGTAAATATCGATGAAACAGGATCGTTAAGGGAAGATTCAATGGTGAAGAATAGGGAGCATGAATATTGAAGGCACAAGGTTCTTTGTTTCCTGATATGCAGCTTACAGGAACTGCCTGTCCACAGCTGTACCTCTGTATGCCACCAAGGGGACAGCAAGAACACAAGCAATTTCTTTTGATGGTAAGAACAATTGCTCAAAAGCCATCTCCTACCCTGAGGGGGGCGGAGAGGGGAATTCCTTCACAGATCTGGGATGCCCTGGCAAGTGTCAGGGTATTACAACTTTGTTGAAATCTCTCACTTTTATTAATTATATTCCTGGTAGTGTAATACACCCCTGTAGCAGAAAGCCACACTGCTCATTCCTAGATCATATGAAATCATTCACCATTTTATGTACAGGTTTTGAATTACAATCTTCAACTTTTCATCAAAAAACAAAAACAAAAATAAAGCCTAAAACAAAAGCATTTTTGGTAGAACAGCACAGTATACAGAAGCATACTTTCATTACACAATATTTTACACAAAACATTAACCAAAAGCAGAGCCTGTTACTGTTTTGAGAATGAAAAGGCAGTGCCTGGACAAAACTAGATGTTTCACCTCCATGATCAGAGGAGTAGCTTTAACTGAATAGAAGAGGACCTGAAATAGTTCCTGAACACTCCAAAATAGTTTAAGCAGAAAGATAAAAGTACATTTGTAAACAACTTCAAAACAAGAGCTTTTGAAAATGCTAAAGTCACTCAATGGTAAACTGCTAATTCTGCTTAGCTAAGATTGCCATTAGAAAGTCCATCAGATTTTCTACGATGGGTGTATATGCATCTTGCTCACAGAGAAAACGTCACTAACAAAGTAGGGTAAATAGTTTCAATTTTTGGTGGAATTTGAAGAGGAAGGGCTGAAAAGCAGATATTCCCTTCTGTAAATTAGTTAGACTGGCAATACAATCTAAATATTTAACAGAGCTGAATTCCACAGTGTACAGTAAATGTACAGTATTCATGATCCAAGACCCTTTTTAAATGTAAACTTAAGAAGTTATAAGCAACTGTAAAATTAGACTTTCATATTATGTACCCTTAAATGATGTTAGCATTGCTTTCACTTCCATTAATCTAACTTTGCCATAAAGTGACTTTGCACATGAAGTATTAGTACTGTTGTTTGTTTTTTTTTTAACATATTATGACACAGCAAAACCCCAGTAACTGTCCTGGGAAACAATTTTCCTTTTCTAATTATTAACCATGCATGTGAAGTCAACCATTAGTATTTATGCTGCTCTACTTCATGCTTAAACACATTAAGAAAGCTGCTGAACACTGACAGTGTCCATTTTGGTAGATGGACAGATGTATGCAAAGAGCAATGCTCTGGATAACTTGTGCTATTCCTAATACTACAGTTATTTTCTTTGCCAATTACATTTTGCTATAAATATGTGTGCCCTTAAGTTGATCCCAATATCAGTTTCAGCTAACTAATGAAATTATCTGCTAAGGTTTCGGGAATGATAACCCTTCTTTTATTTAAATAAAATGAAGGAAGGGCTTTAACTCCCAAACGATTCTCAAATAATAGATTTATTTTGAAGTCAGAATGAAGCCATTCAGTAAATTATCTTTCATCCTTGATATTTTTAATTACTCACACAGTAATATCAAAGGTTATCAGATAGAAGAGGGGAAGAGGAAAATTGCAAGGTTTTTTACTACTACTATCCTGTTAAGTTCATCTAACGGTCAGGCCCTTGCAATAATTACTCATTTGAAATAAAGCACAATGATTAAATAATCAAATGTTTATCTCATCTCTGGTATTTTGAGGACACAACATCTAAATTTTCATTTTCTATTTTCTCATTACAAAATATTAATGCTACTAAAAACCACCAACAGCTTATTTAAGAAATAAGTTATGACTATTAAAAAAATCCTCATTTTTCTACCAGGTGAAATAATCCAAATAAGCATTTTTTACTGTAAACAGTCGTTATTTCTGCCAACATAATCACGGCTATTAAAGATACTGACCATTTCATGCTTTGAGTTAGTTATATGCAACGCTTCTGTTATTAGTAAGGGCAGCAGGCATTCTATGATGGGCTTGCTTTGAACTGTGATCAAATGACTGGAATAACTAAGATTCCTGATTCAGACCTAAGTAATTTCTCTCATTTTCTTATGCCAGCTTCCTCCATCTGCATTCCTGGCTCCATTACAAGATTTTGTATTTAAAATAAATAAAATTCTCTCAGCAGCCTCCAGTTCCTTACTGGAAACAAACTGATTTACATTTATGGTGAATGCTGCCATATTTTTCAGTGTTTCAAATAGATTGTAAAAAAATATCCCATTAACTATTATAGAGGGAATGATTCTATAACCTTTATGTTCATTTGCTTTCTGAATATCTTTCTGAAAATGATGATAGAGGCACAAAAGTGGTAAGCTTCAACACGCATTTGTATACATTCTGATTGGTTTCTTTTATATGAGACCTTTTTACCCAATGAATCACAATACTTTTTGCTCAGTATGATTAGATAAAACTGCATGCCACCCCCTGCACGTCAATCCCCCACATGAAAGTAAAGAAAATAATCTTTTACTTCAAATATTTTATGAATACAAGATTACAAGAAACATTTCAGTCAAAATGCAGGGTCATCAAGTTCTGAACCAATGCTGGCATCAGTTTGATTAATATTTTCCATCTGAAAAAATGCACCAAGCCTAAAGGTAAAATGTCTCACTAATGCATTGTGAATTATTGGTCAAACAACATCATCTCTGCAGTATGGTACATGTTTAAATCCTGAAAATGACTGTCATTGTAAATTTCCTTGAGATGAGACACAAGAACAAAACCATTCTAAACCAGAAGAGTTTGTGTTTTGCTCTTATCGAGGTAACACCAAAAATTAAAAACAAGATCTTATAATTTAGCAGCCACTTTAACATCTGTTAGGCTAGCCTTCACACAAGGAGCATGCATACAGCCACAGTTCACTGTATTTGCTTTAACTTGAGTGCCGTTGATTAACTCAAGTCAATTTTCTCCCACCTTATTTGATTAACTTGTTGAACTGAATGTCCATCATAGGAAAAGGAAAATTAAATGATGTTTTAAGTGTAGCAGACAAATATAGGCATTCAGAACACACCAAGAAGCTAACACTCATCAGTTGTCAAAATAAGGAATAATAAAAAAACCAGTCTTTTGTGTGCATATTTTTCATCAGAAAGGTCCCAGTGAATCATGATGTGCCTTGCCGCTTTTGTTGCTGATTTCTGATGACCTCTAATTGTTTTTTGCATTGCTGGTAGTATGTTGAAAGACTTTTGTTTTCATCTAACAACTTTTTATGTTCTTGTACCAGACGGGATGTGTTTTGCTGGTCTTTTTCATCCTGGTCCAGTTCTGCTATTAGTTCTTGTCTAAAAATAATAAAAACAACAACAACAACAAAGGATAGCATTAATATGCTATGGAGAAAAAAAACATTCATATCTACTTGCTTATGTGTTTAGCCTCTGCTCTATAATTTTGTTTTAATCAAATTAAAATTTGTATTCGGTTTATCATTATATCTTCATGAAAAACATGAAGTAATATGACAAAATCCTACCAATTTGTAATTTAACATACAGGGGAAATATTTACTCTTAAATCATAGCCACAGTCATTCAAAGCTGCAGAGCATAATCACCTGCTTCTAAAGTCATGCTTTTTATAATGGCTTTAAAATGCAATAGTATAGTGCATCTGTACAAAAGTTACCATAAGTATATTACATATTTAACTATATTTTTAATTTTATTCCAACAAGAAATGAGGCTGTTAAATGTTACAGTGCTAGATAGAAAAAATCATTGTAGCACGAACAAATGCAATCATATAGTAGAAATATTATTATATTCTGGAAAAATTATAAACTAACTCTTGGAATTTTTCACATCTCTCAAAACAGCCAGTTTTCTATTTTAAGCAACTCTCTTGTTAAAATAGTGGAAACAAGAGTCAGGCAGACTATTTTCACAACTGTCATCTCAGTTAATTGATGCAGTAAGCATTCAATATGTTTTCCAGCAACTATTTTTAGAGGAGCAAATAAACACGAACAGTTACTACAAACTGGCTTTACAAAATAGTTTCTCAATAAGCTCACTTGAATGCCATTTTTTTTTCTAATTGCTTATGGTGGGGGGCAAACCTTTTAGCAGGCATGCCACAAATGCCCCATGATGTCCTCAAGTGCCATTCTGGTCACCTTCCCCTGCCTGATCTCCTGCTCTGTTTTCTTCCCCCTGCCCCGTCACTGAGTTCCTCTATCCCTACCCAACGTGCCACATAGACATTGCCTGTAGCACAGGTCCAGGTTGGCCACCCCTGGTTTATGAAGTGATGAAGGACAAATTTGCCAGCAATGTTTAGCAACAAAACGGTAAAGAACAAAGTTAATATGCTAGTTTCTAGTAAACAAAACACAGATGTGCCATAACATCTTATTTGCCTCATCAACAATTAAGACATGGTGTTATTCACACACATATATCATTATATTTTTAAAATGCATATGGATAGTTTTATTATTGGTAAAAGAAAGAAATTTCACTTGTATTAATAAAAATAGAAGAACTGCGTGATCACACTGCCTGGAAATGAAGGGGAACTGAATAAAACTGTACTTTATATATAGGACAAGAAGCATGCAATTAATAACACTCATTTCAAAGCCCACACTTTAAGAATGTGCAGAAACAATACTATTTAACTCTTTCCCCCCATAAATATGTTAATCCCAACACTGCCTAGTTTTAAGTAACAGCCCCAGGGACCAATATATGAGAAATCTTGTCCTCTGATTGCGAATGTGAAAATTAACTGAGTTACCATATTTCTTCCTTTTCTCCAATTGTCAAAGCAGAAGCCTCATTACAGAGTGCTTCTCCTGCTGCCTCCACATAAGTGTCACAGATGCCTCTGGTTTTCTGTGTAGGCCACACCAAAGAAAAACCAAAAGACAATCTGCTCTTTAAGAGGACTGAGAGCCTCACACTTCCTGCCTGCATTTCCTCGGACACTGGATGGCAAGTAGGCCAGTTGCTCACAATTGTACTTCCACCACTTCTTGGTACATGTGACCTTTCACTGATGCTTCCCCATCATCAAGAAATTGTCAGAAGCCAAGAGAGAGGGGAGGCAGAACACAAGGGGATGTATTGCAGGATGCAGCTTTGATCCAGCAATCACTTTGGCTTTTACCAAGCAATGCACTTGAGCACATGCTTAAACTTCAAACATGTGAACAGTCCTACTGACATCACTAAGACTACTCCAGTGTTTAAAGGCAAGCACATGCTTCAGTATTTTTCTGGATTATGGCTTAAATCCATGGGAAAGAAGCCCTGGAGAAGCACGTTGTGATTTCTTAGTATATACAGCATTCAGATGCTAGAGTACAACCCAAAAACAGTTGCCAAAATGTGAAACACCTAGTAATTAACCACTGTGCTAAAATACATTGCCCAAATAAGTACAAATTAAGCCTTAAAAATGTAAATAAACTGCTAGGTCAAGTATTATGTGAACTTAAACTGCACGATGCCTTACAAGGACGTAAAACAAAAGTAAACAGTTTTTACAGGCTGTCATGAATGGATGTGACAAAATTGTGAGATTGAAATCTCTCAACTACTTTTAGTAGCTAACTGCTTTATGTTCAAAAGCTTGAAACATTATTTTTCAAAAAGATCATAAATTTGGGAATGACTAACTTTTCTCTATAAGATGTTACTGCATTAAAAGAATTCAATTGGTTGCAAGGTTTATTGTAGTGGAAAAGGAATCTGAAAGTATGAGGTCAGAAAAGTTCACAATGTTTTACTTACTTTCGCTGCAACAACAATGCGATTTCTGTTTGAACTTTCATATATTCTTGTGCCATTTTACAGTGCTGTTCAAACACAGCCATAGATTCTTTGGAGTTTGGGCATGGTGCTAGAGGCTGAAAATAAATCAGACATGTTAAAAACTAATCAACTGATATCTCAATAAACAGTGTGTTATAAATAATTACAGACATTCTACCAGGGTTCAGAAACTACTAAGCTTTTAAAAATAAGTGTTAAACCATGCCCTGGAAAATCTCAGTGCACTGTTGCCAAAGTTGACTCAGACTGAAAAATCTACATTTATTGCTCTAACACATTCTCTTTCAAGGGATGATGACTAGAGTACTGTTTAACCATCCAGAGCACATAAAGTTTGAATGAGAATACAGCAATTTGAATCTATGACCTCAAACAAATGATTTCTTATTCAGATGGTTAACTGAAGATTTCAATTGGTTTAAAAGATCATATTTCCCTGGACTTGTTTTTAATAGCTTGATCAAATCTGAGTCAAGCAATCTCAGATTGCAGATTTTTTTTAGCCTTGTTCAAAAGTTAGGCCAAAAATAAAAACATACATACATAAGCATAAAAAAATTGCAGTCAGTAACAATATCATCACTTCTAGAATAATTTGAAATGAATTAAAATTTCATAATCTAATAAAGCATATACTTATTACCTGCAACTGATGATCTAGTGTAAGATAGGCCATTGGGATGGAGTTATCTGATCCATTAGTATCTGTAAGAGTACCACCACAGTTATACTTTCAGTTCAGCTAACGGTTCTTTTCTACATTAAGCACACACACAACTGCAATTCCTTGCAAAAATGAAAACATTATTTAACAAAACTATACATCAGTAAGGAGACAGATGCATGGAAATATTGCTGTACATACCCTAACATGTAGTCCCCCACCCCAGTGCAGTTAAATGAATCTTCAATCTTAGAACAGCACATGGAAACAAAAAGTTTTACATTATTTTTATACATTTATAGGTCATAGTTATGCAACTCAGTTCTATGCAGCTTTTTGCATTTTCAGCCAATCTAGTCAGCCAGCCCATCTGATGAATTCAAATGAAGACTACATGAACCCGGTCTGACAAAAAACAAGCATAAGTCTTTTGCTCAGTTATAGAATGAATTCTCTTACAATATTTGGCAAGTTGCTTCTTTAACAACCTCTACTTTTTGGTGGGTGGTAGCCTGGGACCCAAAAATCTTGCTGAAGGGCCTGGTTGCCCTTTCCCAACCCTGCAGAACTATGAGACTTCTCGATGACTTCAGCTCCAGAGCAACTACATATTTCTGAAATTTAAGATTTTTTTGTTTCCAGGAGCACAGTATTTGAAGAATACAGGACCGTTACTAAGTCTTAAGAAATAGAAATAGTAGAATTACATAGAGAAACCACTGGTTCACCTCTGTGTTACTATCAGAAGAGCATACGTTAAGAGGTATGCAAAAGAGGCTCAACCATGCCCCATAAGCAGTTCCTGTAGAATAGTTGTAGAAAAGAAACTAAGGGATTGTGCCTCCAGGGTGGATTTGATTCAAATCATATATATTTAAATCATTACTTAAATCATTGGTCAGGAAACCCTAATTTAATAATGGTTTTTGACAAAAAGTGCATTCTTGTTGTCTGATATAACCGTCATACATATTATTCACAACTCAGGGATAGATGTAGGTTTCATTTTTGGAAGGTACACACTATACATTTCAAAGCAGTGATTTATTTTGATATTTTTCAGATTAATTTTGCAGCTATGTCAGAAAACTAAATTATTATTTGGTTATTTTATTTACCAAACCTAATTGAAGCGGATACTTGCAAAGTAGTTCACCTCTCAATGATCTCTAATTCACTAGATTAATCATGGATATTTGGGGCATATTTTTACTATGCTGTATTACAAGGACAATAAAAACAGTCACCAAAAACAACAAATATTTAAAAATTGTTTTATTTCACTAAAACAAGCTTATGTATTTCTGATATTTTTCTTCAACAACATGTATAATTGTTTTAACAAAACAAGAATATGCATTTTTGAATTTTCAATTATTGCCATGATCGGTTTTGCCTTCTACCATACCATGCCCTTGCTAGATCTCAAATCAATGGAGAGGCTATACCCAAAAATTTATCCCTCAAGACTTCTGGACTATTCTGCTCAAAATGTTTCTCTCTTGCTTCTACTGCCCCTCCCTCCTTGCATTTATCTCCAGACTCCTCCTCCTTGTCCAGATTTACTCCACACACAACAATCGTTTATTCATTTAACTTTAAACTTTGCACTTTTAGAGAGAGGTAAGGGCTTGATTCTGTGTACATAACCTTGAAAAGAGACAATACGGCTGATGGGTAGGTAATCAGGTAACTTATTTCTCATCTCCATATACTGCTGTTAGCAAGGATATTATCTCTGGAAACACAAATCCACAGTTTGATTACTGAAACTAAGCATCACAGAGATGCTTCATGGGACCCTCTAGACTGAGCACTGAGTCTCATTGGGTCGAGTGGTTTTCTTTAATCTTTACTAATCTACAGAGAAGCCTCTAGGAACCCCATAAGATTGGACCTCTAATATAGTCCATGTCCTGTTGTGACCTATTTATAAAACTTTTCTAAAAAGGTTACATAAATATACGGTCTCAAATAGTATATAATTAAAAGTTATAATCACTATTCTATGACATCTTTGAGCTTCAACATATTTTAAATTAAACGTATCTTTATATAGGTTTATTTTTAAAAATCATCTTAAAATCCGATTGAAAAAAATTCTGGGTATTTTTTTATTTTAAAAAATTGTTTATTTTTATTCACCTGGCTTGCTTCTCAGAGACAATGCTATATCTAAGAAAAAATTCCAAAAGGAAAATGAAATAGGAAGGTGGAAATGGAGACAGGAATGTGAAGTGTCTGTTAGAAAAAGAGACTGGAAAGTTGTGGAGAGGAGCCTATCAAGATTCAGGGAGTCAATTACCAAAAAATTTAAACTAGTGTAATCCAATATTCTGTGGGAAAATTCTCCTCTACAGATAGGTGATCTCCATACATAACGTTATTACAAAACTGAAACTGCAAATTTGTTCATTTGGGTCACAAACACATCAATACATACAAAATTATCTTAAGCATGTGCGATTATTCTGAGAATTTCAGTTTGAGTCATCAAATATACTATGTAATAGATTCATCCTCTTTACTCCTATTGTTACTGTAGAGGGCAGGAATTTGAACCAGCTCAAAGCAGGAACTCTGCGATGAGCAACGAGAGATCATAATTCAAGGCAGTGTACCATACTACTGGAAGACCAGTGCGCCTCAAAACACAATAATGTGTTCTTGTCTGTATAGCAATAATGGCATATCTCTGAGGGATGTCTGGGAGATCCCTTTGTTGCTGTATTCAAGTAGTGATCTTTCTATGATTTGTTTTGAATTTGTCCAATATCCTTGTTGTTTTGTTTTAGTATGGAGGTTGTGTACCTAGAGTGTGCGCTTGCCCCAGTGTCAAAAGGAATTAAACAAGCTTCCTTGCTGAGATACAGGACCTCCACTTAACCCAGGAGTTGCACATTTCCACCAGGGGAATTCCCCTGCTGGACCTGGTCCTGGCCACAGGCAATGACCTGGTGAGGGGACTTCAGGTTCTTGACCACCTGGGCGACAGTGATCATCGCCTGCTGGAATTCACCATCCAGCACAGGGTGTCAAGGGCTTGCAGCAAGGCAGTAGCTGTTGACTTCAGGAGGACCAACTTCAGTGAGTTGAGGAGATTGGTAGGAGAGGCACTGGGGTCCTGGAGAGTAGGGGAACTGGGTGCCCAAGACGAGTGGTCATTCCTTAAGGAGACGATACTCAGAGCCCAAGGGGTGACAATCCCAATGAGAATCAAAGGGGGCAAGAGTGCTCAAAAGGCCCCCTGGCTCACCAAAGGCATTCAGGAATGTCTATTGCCAAAAAGGAGGCATACACCCAGTGGAAGGGAGGGGCTATCACCAAAGAGGAGTATATCTCCATCACTTGGGTCTGTAGGGGGGCTGTTAGGAAAGCTAAGGCAGATACGGAACTAGGGCTAGCATTAAGGATCAAGGACAACAAAAAGTCCTTTTTTAAATACACAGGGAGTATGAAGAAGGCACCGGGTAATGTGGGGCCCCTGTACGATACGCTAGGCAATCTGGTGGTTGCGCCAGAGAAAAAAGCAGACCACATTAACAATTTCTTTGCCTCCATTTTTTTGTGCAGGGACCAGGACTCCCACACCGAAATTTGGGATGGACTCACGAGAGACTCCGCCAGGCCTAAGGTCAGGGAGGACTGAGTTAGAGAACTTCTGGAGGGGCTGAACATGTTCAAATCAGCAGGTCCAGATGCTCTCCAACCTAGGGTGTTGAGGGAATTGGCAGGGGTTATTGCGGGACCCCTGGCATGGCTTTACGAGCACTCGTGTTGCTCTGACCAGTTGCCGGACGACTGGAAGAAGGCCAACGTGGTCCCCATCTTCAAAAAAGGGAGGAGGGAGGACCTGGGCAACTATAGGCCCTTTAGTCTTACTTCGATCCCGGGGAAGCTCTTTGAGAAAATTATCAAGTAGCACATCTGTGAAGGGCCAGCAGTGGGGACGATGCTCAGGGGCAACCAGCATGATTTCATTAGGGGCAGGTCCTGTCAGACCAACCTGATTGCCTTCTACAATCAGATCACAAAATCACTGGACGCAGGTGTCACGGTCGATGTAGTTTTTCTGGACTTCAGGAAGGCCTTTGACATCTCAAGCTGAGATGCAGGACCTCCACTTGATTCAGGAGGTGCAC
>NW_017729026.1:50104129-50105179 GCF_001723915.1 Gavialis gangeticus | reverse complement strand
ATGCATCACAAGCAGGGCCAAGGAGGTGATCCTCCCCCCTGTGCGACACTAGTCAGGCCACAGTTGGAGTATTGCATCCAGTTCTGGGAGGCGCACTTCAGGAAGGATGTGGACAGTGTTGAGAGGGTCCAGAGGAGGGCCACTCGCATGATCTGGGGACAGCAGGACAGACCCTACAAGGACAGGCTATGGGACCTTACCCTGTTCAGCCTTCACAAGAGAAGGCTGAGAGGGGTTCTGGTGGCCATCTATAAACTTACTAGGGGGGACCAGCGGGAAATGGGAGAGACCCTGTTCCCCCAAGCACCTCCCGGAGTAACAAGGAATAATGGCCGTAAGTTGTTAGAGAGTAGGTTCAGACTAGACATTAGAAGGCACTACACTTCACTGTCAGGGCGGCTAGGATCTGGAACCAACTTCCAAGGGAAGTGGTGCTGGCTCCTACCTTGGGGGTCTTCAAGAGAAGGCTTGATGATTACCTAGCTGGGGTCATTTTTCTCTCCTGCCCAGGGCGGGGGGGTTGGACTAGAAGATCTGCATGGTCCCTTCTGACCCTATATCTATGAAATCTATGAAGCTTTATTTTAAGATCACATTTAGTATGCACACATCTGTGCATTTACACCTCCCCCCCACCCTCCCATCTTTGCTTTTTAACTGCCTTATATGATCTATTCCTATTTTTTCTTAGGTGTATGTTTCCCAATTTAAAATAAGTTGTGAATATGATTTACTGGTTGTCAACAGTTAGGGAAGGTAAGCTTAGTTTACTATTTTATTACAGAAAATAAGAGCTAAAAATCCCATTGCCACTTAAAAGTGGTAATTTTCTCTTCACCATATTTCATAACAGGAAACCCCCAGTGACACTCACGCAAAATGTATACAATGTTTTACAAAACAATTTTTTGGCTACATCTTCTATAAAACACCTTTCAATATCTTGTGTATATACAAATATTTTACAAGAACATAAAAAATTATAACACAGGTGTAATTTTTGCTGGGCTGAATATGCTACCCATATTCATCTTAATGGGACCTCTAGAA
>NW_017729026.1:50096549-50099129 GCF_001723915.1 Gavialis gangeticus | reverse complement strand
CAAGAACATAAAAAATTATAACACAGGTGTAATTTTTGCTGGGCTGAATATGCTACCCATATTCATCTTAATGGGACCTCTAGAAGACCCATTGTTCTGCAGGATTGGCATATCAGAAAGATTATTGGGTTCCAGGCTACCACCCATTGCCTCTGAAAGGTAGAGGATGTGCATGCATTGGTAACGCATAGCTTTGTTATCCAGCACCTACGGGGAATGGAGGGTGCCAGATAACAAAATATGCCAGGTAACTGAGTGGCCCAAACATGCCTCTTTGCCTGTTCAGGCTGCCGCCTGTCCTGCCGTGTCTGGGGTGTCGCCGCTGCTCCTGTGGGACCCGTGGGACAGGGAGTGGGGACCAGTGCAGACTGCTATGCCCTGGGCTGTGGGAGCTTGGCAGCACAGGCTGCTTTCCCCCGGGCCATGGGAATCTGCAAAACCGGAAGTGCCATGGTGGACACTTCTGGTTTTATTTTTCCCTTACAAGCCCTTACAAGTCAGCATGCTGGTTAACAGAGCTGCCACCTAATGTCCCATGCAGCTGCCTCTTGCAGGGAGTGGGGTGGGGGAGCCGAGGCCTCCCACCCCCTGTCTGGTCCTTGGCATGACCAGCTGGGAGCGGGCTGAGGGCAGTGCTGCTGGCCTCGGCTCCCCCACCCTCTGTCTGGTCTTCAGCGTGGCTTTGGAATCATGGCGGTGCTCCCCCACGCTTGGAGCACTCTGACTGCTGTTTCCGTCAGCCAATCAGAGTGCAAATAAAGTGTTACAGACAGACAGACTTAGGCTTCTATAATACTAGAGTAATGTTTCAGAGTGTTTGACAAATGTAGTAGAGAAAATGATGTTCAAAAAAGTTCTGCATAATATTTGATTTATAGTAGCCTGTAGAAATTAAATACAATCTATAAAAAGCAAAATACAGGGTTAATACTGTCTGCTTAAAGAACTTATATACCCAGTGTATGAAATGCAACATAGATTAATGACTAAAAGCAATTACTTGATTTTTCTTGTAGTGTTTATACATCCAAATGATCAATTAAAAGAAACTTAGATAGGGAAAAGGTAAAAATGAAGAAAAAGCATCACCTGTAGATTCATCAGGTGTCCATGGAAGACTACGAGCTGGCTTTTCAGAGGTTGGTCCCGAGGTAGTGATCATTCTCACACTAGGACTAGAAGACCTACTGCTGTTTCTACTCTCCTATAAAAGAAAGAAAAAGAATAATTTGATTAAAAAGCCTTGCTATATTCTTACATGACACTGAAAAGAAAAATCAAGGGAAGACCAGTTCAAAAACCTACTTCACAAACCAAAGTTAAGTGACTTGATGTGAGGAAACGTGAGCTTTCATTTCTATAGTGCCTTTTATTCTGAAATATTTTATTAACTTTATGAGCATGTGTAAAGAAAAAAGTCATCCTCATTTAAAACTTAATCCTTTAAGTAGAATATTGAATAAAAATACCAGCAAGTGGTCTTTCACTTCAACTTGTAGAAATAAAAAAGATGAAGTTATACCACGTTAAAGAACTATAGAATTCAGAGCATAACATTATGACTGTAGAGAACAACTTTCACAATATATTTAGAAGCTGCATCAACTGAAACACCTTAACTTCATTTGATTAGAAAAATGTATACTACGAAATCCAGTTCATTTCAGTGTTTGAGTGTTAAGAAATTCAGCAACTTCAGACAGCTGGAAACATTCCTAAAGTTGCAATCATGTGTAAGAATGTATCTAAAGTTATCAAGGTGACATAGTTCATCTTTAAAAAATTTGAGAAACAGATTAAATTAAAAAATGAAGGGAAAATGAATAATAAACATTTTTTGTACACATTTCCCCATTTCTTCCAAAAAGTGACCTTTTTCCCCTTAAGATGCTGAGAGACGGCCTTAAGCCATCCATGTACTTCTCAAAGCACAGTCTTCAAGATGGATTCTAGCTTCCTTTTGAGACTACCTCTTATGAGATACTGAATATGAAAGATTTAAAATAAGATATATAACCTTTATTAAATAAATGATGACAGTACCTCACTACCCATTTTTTGAAAGAAAAATTAAACTGAAATTGTAAGTAAATCAAATGATGTCGCTCAAAATTCTGTTATTTTTGGGGCTATGAATTTATTTTAATTACGTGTCTTTAAATATTTAAATTTCCTATGGTTTAAATTCAAAAGTATATATTACTTTGAAACTGGACTTAATTATGCAACTAGTTTCCAAATGTATCATACTAGTTTTAGGGTTACAAGTATATTTATGTCAGTCAAGTCAAAATGCAAAGAGTAACAAGTTTTTACACTTGAAGGATCTGTTAGTCCAAAGTACAATATGCTTCTCCCATTCATTGCTGGAGTTTAAGGTAAGAGGCAAACACCAGAGATCCTGGAAGCACTGTCATCGAGTCTCACTGCCCCGCACTCCCCTTCTGTGCTGGGTCCTGCCCACTGGACTGCAGACGCAGATCTTCCCTGTGCTAATCCTGGCCAGGCTGCAGCCCCACACCCGCTGTCGGCACACAAATCAGGGGGCCACGTCCCCCCCCCCCCCCCCCCCCCCCGGGG
>NW_017729026.1:50089598-50096535 GCF_001723915.1 Gavialis gangeticus | reverse complement strand
CCCCCCCCCCCGCCCCACGCACTGGGGGATTGGGGGCAGGAGGATGGGAGTGAGGGGCTGTAGGCTGGGAATGAGAGGCACCAGTAGGGCCAGAGGCCTGCAAGTCAGGAGGGAGGGCCACCAGCAGGGCTGGGGGGAGGGTGCTGTGGCTTAGGGATGAGAGGCAATTGCAGGGACAGGGCACTGGCATATCAAGGCTGCTCAGTGCCACAAAAGTGGTTGGGGGCAGGGAAGAGGGGGAGGATAGCTGCAGCTGGATCCACGTCTTGGTGAGTGAAGGTGAAGCTTTGATTTTCCATGATAAAAAACCCCAAATCAAATGCCAAAATATATAGATATTTAGAAATTATTTTATTTTACTGATTAAGGCATTGGTAGGCTTCCAAATTGGTTTAAAACTGTAAATGTATCAATAAAACATTGTGTTCAACTGATACCTATATATATGTTTTGGGGTATGTATGAATTTGGGTTTTTTAAAATCGGAGAACCTGGGATTTTTAAACAAAACCAGGATCCCTGCTGTTCAGTAATGAAGGCTATGTGAGAAGGAGCATAAGGGAAGACTGGAATGCAGAGAAAAAGGACGCTTGCAATGACAGAAGAGAAAGGCAAGGGATAGTTCACACTGTGAAGGATAATCTATATCTGGTATCAGGCACAGGAGAGATAAAGTAAACTGATCAGAGCACTGTATACTTCTAAATTTGTTACAATAAACTGCTTTACTTCTGTAGTAGGATTCTTGCAGTCATTATCTTGAATATTTCATTAAAAGATTCACGAACAGTGAGAACTAAGGCTGCTGCCACATTACTAGTTAATTGTGTCTTAAGCTGTAACAACCATGAGTTAAAGCAATTAATGGCATCATAAAACAAGGAATAAGCCACAAAGTTATTCTAACTAATAACTTCGAGGCTTGCTCCTATTACAACATTAACTGAACATGTGGCCAGGTGTGCCCCCATGACAGAGCTCCATCAACTGACTGAGCTCCCAACTGTGCGAGTGCATGGTGCTCTATCCTGGGCTCCCCCTCCATCAACAATAAGTTACAATAGGATCTGATGTTTGATCTCACAATCATGCCTTCTGCTACAAATGTGTGATATGGCAGGAAGTGTGACTGTGTGGACTGTGCAATCAGATCCCATTTTGCCTTTACCATAGAGTCGCAGAGAAGCAGGACTGGAAGGGACCTTCACAAGACATCTAATCCAACCCTTGCTTCAGGCAGGATCATTCCTATCCAAACCATCCCATATAACCAGAATCTAAACACTACATACATAAGAATACCATCAATCCCGACATAACGTAGACCTAACACCCTAACCTGCCACTTGTAAAACAGGAGAACCATGGCAGGCAATGTCCTGCTTCTTTAAAATGTTGACAATATATGTTCAAGAGGTCCCAGATAGAGGGCCACGCCCAATGCTAGAGAGCAAGGCAAACACCCCCACAGCCCATACCAATCTGACCATGGGGTAAAATTCCTTCCTGACCCCAAATATGGTGATTGGCCTGACCCTAAGCAGAGGGGCAGGACCTTTCAGCCCAGGAATCTCTGGCCTTGTTCCTAGCAGGAGAATCGGTACACGCCAGTTGAAGTCCACAGGCGTGGCTGTAGCCAGCATCCAATGCCTCCAGGGAGGCTTAAAAACAGCCTGACACACATAGCAGAAAGGGGCAGGGAATGGTGGTGGGGGAGGTGGAAGCAACCAGTAAAGCCCAGAAGCATGGGAAATATCCATGGTAGAAAATAGGCACAGCTATGCCTAGATCATCCCTGACCAGTGGCTGTCCAGCCTCTTCTTGAACACCTCCAGTGATGGAGAGTCCACACTGCCTCACTATTCTATCTGCAGGGATCTAAGAGTTATTTACATCCATAAATAGCCTTTCATTCTGTATTACAAGTTAGTGTTCGTTTCAGCAGATCTCCCTCTTCTCACACACACATATACCCCTCAAAAACAAGACTGCAAAAAGCATGTAATTTACTTATATGGACAACGCAAGATGACATCCAGAGTGTACTTTCCATGCCATGTAAGTTACTGTATTCTGCTTATCTTGCATGCTATGCTTTGATTAAGACTTGTAACATTCAATATTTAAAAAACAAATGAAATGAAATGAAATTCAGATTCTGAATTTCAACTCATTAGGTTGGAGGAGGTATAAGACAAAGTAGCTAAATATTAAGAACTATGAACTCCACATTTTGCTTTTTAGTGCATCATCCAAAGATGGTGGGAACGAATGAGCTTTCTTCTGTCATCCTTGGTCGAAAGGGTTATTATTTGGCAGGAATATAAAGAAAACTGTGATTCTCAATCAGGGGGCTATAGCACTCCAGTGGTGCTGTGAAATCCTTTTAAGAATGTTGTGAGGTGCTACACAATATTAGCACCTACATGATTACCACCTCTTTTAGGATTACCACACCAGGCTCTCTAATATTGTAAGCTAATTAATTTAATTAACACAGGGAACTACTATTTTTCCATGTCCTAACTTTAGTGGAGCTACAACAAAGCCTTACACTAGAATCTTACCCTAATCATCAGACTGAGAGTTACTGAAACTGGGAAGTTAGCAATTAGCCAACTGAAACAAAGTTGATGCATCATTAAGTGTACACTTTGTTCATTTGAGATGTTTGTAGTTTAATTTTATTAATTCACAGTATGGCACTCTGTTACACTACAGCATCTGGACATCAGATACAAAATTAAGCTATTAATAAATACTCTGTTAAGATAACAAAAACTTAATAATGAAGCCACACTATATTTTTCAAGTGTATTATATTTCTCAATAAATGGAGCTATTTAAGTTTGAACCTTAATATTACAATGAAATTTGTTATTAATTTTTTATTCTGTGAAGTATAATGCTATATACGCATTACAATTTCTTGACAAACGTAAACCACAGTAACCATCTTTCTGCATGCTTTCGGGTTGTGACCACCTTCCTTTGTAACACCCATTTTAAGCCAAACTATGTGACCGTCACTCCGGCAAGTTTTTTTGTTTTTTTGTAAATAAAAATTACATGTGCTGGATATGTGAACTGCAAAGAAGAAATTTCTCACTTCAGCTTTCTTTCATAAACTACCCTTTCAAATTTATTACTAGATGCAAAACAATCAAAAACCACATCTTCTCAAACTGAACTATGCCTAATGGCATAAATCCTTTCTAGAGCAGCATCTAACCTGAAATTTTAAGAGAGTAGTTCTTTCCCATAAGCAATCGTATGGTAAAGAAAGATTTTACCTGACTGGATTCTGTTCCAGCAACACTAAGGTCTTGAATGGATCTACGCCTCTGCTGTCCGTTTCCTGCTGGGAAAAAAAGACAACACAAAACAATGAAATCTGCTCAGGAACAAAATAAGAAGGGTGCGACTGTTGCAGCAGGAGCTTGGAATTTGTACAAATCCACAGAGAGAAAGTTGGGGGGGGAGGAGGAGAGAGAGAGAGGGACAGCTGCAGAATTTTAACTCAAAAAGTGCTGGCCTGTCAACAGAAAGTGTATCCTAACACAATAATCACTCCAACCACATGAATAGCTTTTGCACTCTACTCTAACATCTTCTGTCACATGTGTTTCAGCAGGCTTAGTACTTGGGGGCAGGAGCTGATGACGACATCTATTTCAAGTGCGTTACGTTATGGGAATTTCTAAAGCAAGACTGCTAAGATAACACGCAGCCAGCTCTAACCTGTTGGTTTTTTTAACATACCGAAGCAGCAACACATGGCAAGGCCTTCTGACTGCATTATGTTCCTCTCGCATAAAGAAAAAAGGGGAAGTGTTTATGTCAAGTCTTTTAATTATAAGCAAAACTATTTCTTATTATCACATTCTGAGAACTAGGAAAGAAGGCCATTCTCCATCTAAATCACTTTTTTATCTCAATCTACAAAGCACAATGCTGTAATCCTCCTCCTTCTCCTTACACCTGTTAGCAATTATCCACCACTGACAGCTATATCAAACAGTTTAAAATTTAACACTGCCAGTCGATCAAGGAAATTTTAATGAAACCAAGTCTCCATTAGAAATAACATGGATTATGCAATAGAATTTCTCTTGGCGCTTTGATTTTTTATTAACATGATTGTTTACATGGTCTCTTGAGATGACAGGTCAGCTGTCCAAAAGGAAACACAAAAACGTTTTAAGTAACAGCTGACAATGCTCAAAATTCTTGGTCCTGGGTCTGCATTACGTAACTTCTGCTAGTGGGTAATGCTTGGAACACATACTATAACAGTTGCAGCACTGAACGCTTATCGCAGCTCCCCAGTCAATCTTTTCTAACAAGCTGCAGACTTTTTTAAACTCTTAATTTTTTGTTTGATATCATTTCAATGACTTAGAGGTTTTCTGGACATAAGATTTTAATCTGCACATCAATCAGAACAAAAATACAACTAATGTATCTTCTATATACACACTGTTTAAGAAATCACAGATTAAAACGTTTAACTAGATTGTCCTACTACTGTAACGTGACAGGCCTGTGTATTTTAAAAATAAATTACCAAAAACCAAAATACAAAGTTCTCACATTAGCTTTACCAAACCATGATATGGCATTATAATTTTATAATCGCTTTAAGTACCAAAGGGGAAAGAACAGTTCAAAAGTTCAGGAAAGAGACAGGGAAGTCTACGATCGGAGTTGTTTTTCTGACCAACCATAACCTTGTTACAGATGTCCAAGTGACTCGGGCTTTGTTCAGATCATGAACTTACCAAGCTCATCAGCAGTGCCCAGAAATGTACCAGACTGCCTGCACAGGCCGTTTCCTTAAGTGGACGGTGTGCAGCTGTATTGAGCCAATTAATATCAGGGCAAGCTAACTGGCAGTATCACTCAGATTGACAATTATCTTACAGTGTTGTAAGGAGATTATACTCGTTTTGGTTCTGCAGCCAGCCTATGTGGAGCAGTGCAGCAAGTTTGAGGGTGTTCCAATTGGACAAGTAATTAGACCAACATGGCTACAGCCAACATCCCTAATTAGACGAGGCACTCTGTGATCTAGGTGTAGCTTCAATTTTCTGCATCTGTAATTTGGGAAAATAAATACTTACCTACGTAAGAAAAATTGCTATTAAACCTAAGGAGCGTTTGTAAAGCTATTACAGAATTAAATGAAAGTACCTTGTGAGAATTATTACACTCTTGCATTTTAAATAACTATTTAGCCATATCAAAACAAAACTATACATTAATTGAAGATTTATGCTCCTCTAATATTTTATCTAGCTACTGCAACTCATCTTGGTACTCATGATACAGATGATCCACCCACGGCTGATCCAACAATTATGTTTGCATTTCATTCAACAGCACCATTCTAAAATTAGCCTGGCTGAAAGAAGCTTGCAAAAAATATCTGGAATTCTCAATTCAGATTAGCAACATTTGTGAATTTAAAGAACCCAGCACATGTGCTCCTGAAACATTAGACTGTGGAAGCCAAAAAGTTAAAAAAAAACAAACAAACCCCAAAACCAAACCAAACCCAACCCAACCCCCCCCCGCCCCAACAAAAAAACCCAGGGTGGGGTAGAAGAAAAAAAAAAAAAGAACACTTTTGGGGACAGGACAAAGGGAGAGGATTAATAGAACCGTAGTGAGTCTATGCCTTTAGATGAACAGATTTCGAGCTAGCAATATGTAGGCAAAAGCAAGCTACGCAATGTCATTTTAATTAGTATAGCTACTGCAGACAACTGCCAAACAGATCAGACGAAGCAGAAAACAACGACTGCAGATCAACAAATACTTGTTGCTCCAGAATCGATATTAATGTTATTTTCAGTATATGAACATCAGAACATGAATGTTCCTTTCATTTTAAATAATTATTCCTGGTCTACATATCTTCCACTCCGTTACTCCCAATTGATATGGACTTTGTTCATAGCTCTACATTTATTTTAAAACTGTTTTTGGAACAGACTTTTTAGGGTAGAAAAATATCTTTTAATAAGAGATCTAAACAAAAAAAAAAGAATGAGATTAAAACAGAATGTATATAATCAGAACCTAAGAATGACAGATATAATGTATGGTTCAGCAGCATATTATGTAACATGGAAAGTTAAATAAAAACAGACTGTTGACCAAAGAATTTATGTATTGCATATGTTGAGAGATTCACTTAGGATTTCATGGAATGCATATGGTGTATTTTCACTGGTCAATGCTGTCACTAACAAAATAGAAACTTAAATGTAAGGACCAAGTCTAAATAATAAATAATTATATTGATTGTTTACTGCAAAATATTTGGATGCCTAGGAACTCTTCCATCTATTACTTAGTTTGTTGAGTCTCCAATGTATTTGTCTTCTTCATTTTTCCAACCCATTTTACTCTTTTCCTTTTTTTCTACCTGCTTGCCTGCCTTTTCCTTTGTCTCATTCCAGTCTCGCTCCTCCTTGGTGTTCTTTTATCCCATTTCTTCTTTTTCTTCTCTCTCCTTTCACTCTCTTTCCTCTTACTGCACTGTATTCCCTCCTCCCTGCAATTTAACTCTCTCCTCAGTACTTTTTTCTTCATATTGCTCACCACCTTATCACACTGTCCCTTCCCCTGGTGAATGGCTTCTCTCAGTCTCCTGCCTCCTTGCTGCAAAATTCTTACACAAATTTTCTCTGCCCATAACATTTAGAGAAGTGCTTCCTATTCTCAAAAAAAAGTTTTGCACCCTATTGTCTATATTTGAAGAAACAAGACACACACAAACATAAAAGCTCCTATTCAACACATGCAGCTCCCATTCAACAAATCTAAAGCAACTTATTTTTGTGTTTGTGCAGCTTGTTTTTCTTACTGGATACCTACAGCCTCCCCTATTTCTCTCTCTGGCCCTCTCACCTCAAATAGCTCAAATATG
>NW_017729026.1:50075296-50084598 GCF_001723915.1 Gavialis gangeticus | reverse complement strand
TTTTCTTACTGGATACCTACAGCCTCCCCTATTTCTCTCTCTGGCCCTCTCACCTCAAATAGCTCAAATATGCAAGCAGTCTAGTCTTCCTCATTGTCTTCTACAAGCAGTTTGTTCATTTAGGTCTCCATTCACCCTTCCCAGCCTATATGCAAAATCACTATTGCCTTCCCCATTGACTCTTGTTCTCTCCTAATGTGGCTCCCGCCCCTCTTTCCACTGATCCAATTTTGACCTATTCTCTTTCTTGTTTCTTGCTGCTCAGATTCTCTTCCTTTATTCACTCTCAGATGCACCTCCTTTTGTCAAAATAGTTCAAAAACTTAGATTAATTTAGGTGTTCCTGAGTAATATACAGCCACTATAACCCCCCACCATAAAAATAGTTTACATGAAAATGGAAGAGTTGCCAGTGCCAGAAGGTTAGAAAAAATAGTATTCTCCAGAAGGCTTGCTGCTTTTGCCTACTTACCTTTATTAAGTTCTCTGCAAAATATAGTTTAATACTTGATTTAAAAACATGTATTTATTAAATCTCTGAGGATCTAATTGTTTAAAAATATTGATTTGCACTGCTTATGCCTGCATTCTAAAATAAAATTTTGAGAACAAAAAGTGAGTTTTACACATTAACCTAGTTATGCACACACTGGAATATCAACTACCTAAGATGTTAAATTGGAAACGAGTCATGCCAATCCATTTTACTATTGAGTTAGCTTTGTGTAATAATGGCAAAATTAAACTTTATGAATTTGAAATGTCAGTGTCTTAAATGAAATCTATACTCAAACAAAGTACTTACAAATTTTGAGGATGGAGAAAACATTACATATCTGTACCCTGGCAAACAGTGGCTTGATGGACTATATATTGCTGATTGTTGGTCTAGATCACTTTCCCCTTCCTACATCGTTATTACATTTGCTCTCTCAATCATACAGTACCACTTGGACTTGAAAGATTTGTGAAAATATTTGCTTTCTGATCTGTGATTTCATGGTAGTTATTTCAGAATTCTGGCATCCAGATTATCTGCTTCCTCCCCAAGCCAGAGCTTACTGAGTTCTGTTTCCATCTTATTCCCATTTCCATATCCTCATTAACCATGACCCTCCGCATCATTTCTTAGTGGAAACAAATACAAAACATTCCCTAAGATTTTGGGCTGTATCTATAGTACCTTTAAATGTCTATCCCATGCTCACTGCACAGTCACCTATCTTCTTCTGTCTTTTAACTCTGCTATTTGTTTTAATATTCTTTGCAAAATCTAAAAGCGGGCTTTTTTTGGATGGGATGCAAAATGAAGTTCGTCTAACTACTTATGGTCAATTAAGAATCTGTAACTCTTGTACAAAAAAGCAGGGGTGCTGGTCCTCGTACCTAGCCAAATTCTAGTTTGGCCAGCTCTATTCTGCATTCTCACTATGGGAAGTTCCTCTGAAAGGTTTATTTGAATAACTGAGATATCTGAAAACTTTCTGACCTTTTCCCAAAGGGTCACATAAGGATATTCTACCCTAGAGAGTACTGTATTTCAGTGGTTCGCGATCGGATCTGTATGTCTATTTTATAAAAAGCTTTTGGCTAAGAATTATTCAAATTATATTGCTATTAATAATTTTACTAAATACCTCAAGTGGAGGAAATCTGAAAAGAAAAAGAAGAAAAGGTAGTAAAGAAGCAACTATTTTAAAAGATTTAACCTGCCAAAGCCTTTTTGAAAAGGAAGAGTGAGGGGAAGAGAGAGTAAAAAAAGTATGTTGGGGCTGCCATCTTGAGGTCTTCAGTGGAAAACCTGCACTGTAACAATCTGCAACTCAGTATTTCTTAAAGATGAAGAAAGTAAGCTGGAATTTAAGCTTTTTTTTTACTTCATCTTTATTTCAATTACCCAAAAAAGTGTACTGGAGTACATTTACATAAAATTAAAAATATGGGCTGAACTTTTAACATAACAGAGTTATGAGTATGATGCTGTCATATGTCTGAGTAAGTAATCTCATTCCCCCTCTTTGCCTCCAGTTGGCCTGCAAAATCCTAAAACCAAATCATGATTCACTTTTTAAATTCTAATAACTCATCTGGTCAATTAGATTTAAGTGCTCTGTGGCTGCTCTCTGCCACTACACACAATCAATCCTTTCCAGCAATTTTAATAATCAGAAATAATTCACTGTTGGCTGAAATATAAATTCTGTAAGTTACTGACTTTACAGGTGCTTATTTGTTATGCAAATAAGTACACAGTGGTATAACGGCATAGAGTTTTGTGAGCTTTATGACAACACATTTTGGCACCGTGTTAACAGATTTCAAGTGTTTCTGTCCCTGCAACTTTCATTCTACCTTCCTCATACAAACCCACTAACATTTTCATTTATAGCAACAGGTTATATTATTGGAGATCTAAAAATGTAAAATCTACACAGCACTGCTATTTCATATATAATCATGTAAAAGTGATATGCAATACAGATTTCACCAAGCAACCTGCTTTGCATACATTTTAATGAGAAAAATCTGTCTACTTTTATAATTTAATATGTATGTTGTAAAAAGGCCTTCTCAGAGAAAATAAACTATATTTAAGCACACAATTTTTACTGATATACATATGACAGTACAGAAAAAAAACATTGGCAGTCGAAAGAATGTTGCAAAAAGTTGGGGAGTATGCTTAATAGTGGGCTTTGAAAGTTACTATATTTATTAGAAAAAATATTTGTAGCATGTGTATTTTAATATAACATGCCAAACACATATGCAAAGTCATCTAATAATGTCTAAATGATTTTTGTTCTGCTAATACTGTATATATTTATAAAAGCAGGTGCGACTGTGACCAAGGCTGCATGAACCACTGGACGAAGTTCGTCTCAATTTTAAGCCCACTTTTCATTAAATGAGGGATATTATAATAAAACACTGTACCGTATAGGCTTGGTTTGGAAATTCATTAGTAAAACAGTCTAATACCAGGAACCTCAGTCCAGCCAGCAAGGGCATATTCCTATCTTTGAGAGAGAAGCAAATGAGAGTGGAAAGTTCTTTTAAATTCAAAGATGATGGAAAATTTTATTGCATTGTCTCCATCTATATATATATGTTGGAGCAAAAAGTATTTTCGAAAATCTGATCATTATCCCAGCATCTTAGCCAATAGGCCCATTCACCTGGTCTGTGATACCTGGTATGATGATCTCAGGGACATCCAGAATGTTGCCAAATGAAGCAGTTTTACGATGGCCTCGTTTAGGCTTGGAATAGGCTGAAAAAATACACATATACAATACACATGCAAACAACTACAATGGTAACAGCAAAATTATTAAAAATATATCACGCTGCAATTTTCATATACTTTTGTTAAACTATATTTCATGCAAAACATCATGCAGAATAAACTGCATAGTCTATTCATGCTTACAAACAGTTAAGCAATTGTTAAAAGCAAACACAGAAATAGCTGTCAATACGAACACAATATAATTAGTTGAAGTTAGCAACACAAAACTCAACAAAGAAAGCAGCATGGCAATGAGGAAGGGAAAGCTAAAAATATAATTATAAGAATTCAGGACAAATTTGCTTGTTCCACTTCACCTGCACATTAAATATATATATCCTTGATTATTTTAGAAGTTACACATTGCCTCCACAGTTTTGTTTTAGTCTCAGACATATACTGGTTTATCAAAAAGTTTACGTTTTCAGGTTGGATGTTTCATTTCCATAAACTGTAATCGCCTGCAAAGTAAAATCTAAACAGTGTCAAAGATGTCTGCTTCATTACCAGATTTGAAGGATTATTTCTGTCTTGTATATGGGGTTCTATGAGTGAATGCTTTTTACTTTGTAAACTGGACATTCTGGGCCAACCTACATACTCTAGAGCAGGGGATCCAAAGCTGTGATACACATATCCATGGGGGTATGCAAGACATCTCTGGGGGTATGCAGGAGAAAGTGTGTAATGGATTAAATTTTTATTATAATAATAATTGGAATTCAAGGAGTTAAAATATAAAATGTATGTTGGTAGGGGTACACAGGCAGCTGGTAAATCTGGAAGAGGGTACACAATAAGAAAATGTTTAGGAACCTTTGCTCTAGAGCAAAGTGCACTGTTCCATAAACTTATGAAATTAATGGAAAAAATTCTTCATGCTGAAGTAGAAATGTTTATGGATTGCAATCACATTAACAGTATAAAATAAACCTATAACTGTTCCTTTTGTCCCTTGAGGCTGGAGGAAGAGGTGGTAAAACTCAGGGCCTGTATTAAGATTAAATATAGAACTCCCATTAAAATGTGTGTGAATATCTCTCCCAAAAGCAGACTGTTGTAGCATATTTTAAGTTAATACACACACATGCACCAAAAAACTCCAAAAATATTTGACACGAATGTGTGCCATCTGATTTGTTTCTATGGCAAGTCTAATAATAGGTGGAACAAGAGGATTAGGCAATTCTTAAAATATCATTTCAATTATTTATTCTTGACAATACCCCTCTCCACTTAGCAATCCAATTTCTTTGTTTGGTATCTCTATGTTTTGTCCTCTGAAACAATAACTAACCAGATAAAGAAACTGGTATTTTAACTCTTACCAACAAAATTCATGAAAACACGTTTAAGATGATGTTGAACAGATTTTTATCAGCCTGGTGCTGACTGATGCAAATTCTGCTTTCCTGTTACACTTGGCTTAGTCCAAATGAACTTTAGACAAGAGAAAGGCAGAGGGTTGTTAACTTTAACATACACTTAGATAATTATTTCTAGTTGTATCTAGAATTTAGTTAAGACAACAACAAATGGGGAAAACTGCAAGCTCCCGTGGATAAGAACCAGAGTTAATTCCATTAATGTTAAATGGGTTGCATTCGTTTTTATACCAGTGAGAGTTTAGAATGGCCCAGCATTTTTAAAAAAACAACACAAGCAGACTAAGTACATACTAGGGATGTAAATATCATTAAAAAATTATCCATTTAACCGTCTCTAATTATATCGGTTAAACAGTTAACTGATAATACAGCTTGGACACAGCTGCTGCTGGAAGCTGCTCCCCAGGACCTTTGACCAGGGAGGAGGAAGAGGCAGTGGAAAGCTCCACCAGACCACACAGCCCACATGAAGCTTTCCCAGCCTGCTTCAGCCCCTGGTGTGCTGATTGGGAAGGAGCACTTTTCAATGAGCAGCTAATTGCTTAAGTGAAAAGTCATTGCTAGGCTGCTGTTTTCCTCTTTAACCTCACAGGCTATGGGTACTGGTCCCCTCTCACCCCTCCCCTTCTTCTTGCTCCCCTCTTCTGCCTGCCCTCCCACGTTTTTTATTCCTGAGGCACCATTTCTCTTTCCCACCAGACTGCGCCCCATACTAAACGTTAACTGGTAATGCATTACCAGTATAAATATACTTATTGTTTAAACGTTTAACCTTTAACTCCTCTAGTAAGTACGCAGTTGCCTTTGGTGCTGGTGAGACCTTCCATAAATGTATACTACAGGTTGAGGGTGTTAGAGAACTGACTGCAGCATTGAGTCCAAGAGTAAATAAATAAACCAGAAGCCTTGGTTCAATACTCCTATGTTAGACCGGGGTGCTCAACTTCCAGTCCACAGGCCAGATCAGGCACCCAAGGCCATGTTGTGGGTTTCTCCACAGGTCCAAAAATTTGTCAGCAGGGTACTGGTGGCAGCATTTATTGCAGCTATCCTGCTGCCAAATTTCAGGACCTGTGAGGAGCCTTGCAAGCAGGATGCTGATATAGTGCACTAGATCGCACTGGTGCACAGGGTCAAGCCTGAGCATGGCTGGATAGCACCCGTGGACTGACCTTAAGTGCTGCACTGGCCTAGCACCACTCATCTGGCCCCTAGGGCCAGGAGGTTGAACACCAGTGTCAGACTGTAAGCTCTTCAGGGAATGGTAACATGGCATCCTATACATCACAAAAAAATCTTTGGAGGTTGCCACGATAATAAACACAATAAAAACCAACAGCTTTTCAGCTGTTGTGAACAAATCAGAAGCTTAAGCATATTATAAAAAGTGTTACCTTATTATTCCCAGTTTTCTAAGCAATGGAAAGCTATTGGCTCACTAGGGTAAGGTCTGACCTCATGTAATTTGCTTGGATTCTCTAAATTGAGAGCTATAGTCAATAAAAATGTCTTTTTCATAGTCACTGAAACGAAATATAAATGTTTGCAAACAAGCTAACTAGCTGTGACAAGGGACTCTAAGTGTCTGGTTGCTAGGCATAGTGAAACACTGTATCTATAATTTGCTTATTTGGAAAAAACAACCACACAAATACCTACATGGTATTTTCACCATGTAATTCTGCGTTTGTGCCTGCATCCTAAACTCGCATCAAGGACCCACTACACAAAAGAAAGACTACTCCCTGATGCAAACCTGGTGAAACACATGGCTAAAACACTTTACTTTTTAGTTTTAGGAAGAAATGGAAAGATTATCTTTGTACCTCGTCTTTTCTTTAAGGTAAGTACAAAACTGAGCATTTAGATATTTTCTATGAAAAGGTATTTTTCAATTTACTTTAAAATAATAATAATAAAGTAATTTATTTAGAAATAGTACTTTAAAATAATTATTGCATTTCAAAATAATTGAATGTTGTATCAAGTGAAATGTAATCTTAATAATAAAAAACAAGAATGGCAAGAGCATACCATCCATTCAGAAGCAGAGACAAACTTTTACTTATGAAACAAGGCTGATATGTAACAATCGAATAAAAAACAAATTTTCATTTGTAGCCAAAAGCCCAAATGTGAAAGAAGTAGATTGCTTCATATCAACTCTGAAACAACAGACATACTGTAAAAATAAAGAATCCATGCAAGTCTCAATTCCCACCCATTTTCATTTAATGAAAAAAAAGACTTAACAACAAACCTTGTACAAAAATATGTACATTTGGAAGCTCCCCCCACTCCTTTCTTAAATTTTTTTTACCTGTGGTAGCAGCAATTCTTGCTTCTATTTCAGACATGTCGGCACTCATTCTCTTAGCGCCTTCCCCTGAAACAAGGGTTGACTGTGGTCGTCCACGAACATCAGACAAGCTCTCCACACTACTTCCACGAGATGGAGGTAAACTTAAACGACCAGGGTCACCCTGTTAAAACAGGTGTCACACTTAAAAGAAAAAAAATGTTTCTAGACAACCCAAAAACTGATTTTTGAGCTTACCTCTATATTTAGAGCAGATTGATAAAGAACCGTGGCGAGGGAAAAACCGTCACTATATTATGCAACACATTTTAAAAATGCCACAATTTTTAAAAATTAACCTCTACGTTTTTTTAAAACAAAACCAACTTTCTTACTGCAAATGTATAAACTGAACTAAAGGAGTTGCATCAATGGGAAAAGAATTAGGACAATGCTGAACCATAATGATTTTTCTTTTTCTAGCCTACCCAATACTCAGTTTTATGTTTTCTTACCTTTTCTCAAATACCAGTCTTTTGGTCTCAGTACTAGCTTTAAGATATGGAGTTCTAACAGGTAAATCTGATACTTTTTAATAAAAATAATTCCTTTCATTCTCAAGTATGTTGAATTCAACTTTCATTGATCATGTATTATTACTGGAGATCCCCAATTTATCTTTTTGATATTATTTGTAATTTTGTATAAATCTTTTGCATCCCCTCTTATCCTTTTCCCATTTAAACTTTTTTTCAGATTCTCAGTTTTGAGAGACTAAAAAGGCACTACACACTGTACCAGGAGTGCTCAACCACCAGCCAGTGGGTCAGATTGGGCCTCCAGTGTTGTGTCATCTGGCTTGTGGGACACCACACAGATCCAAAATTTTCAGACCCACGGGGAGTCCTGTGGACTAGATAGTGCAGTACCAGGCCCAATCCTGGCACACAGAGCCAGGTGGTACAGGGCTCAATTCCAGCTTGTGGGGCCTGATTCTAGTATGCGGGGGGCAGTATGGGATCTCAGAACCCAACCCTGGCACATGGTGGGCTGGGTGGGGCCCAATATTGGTGTACAGGACCAGGTACAGGCAGTGCAAGGTCTGATCCTGGCACACAGGGCCTGATCCAGCCCACGGACTGGCCTTGTACCACTCATCTGGCCCACAGGGTCAAGAAATTGAGCACTACTGCTGTATACAATGTTGGATTTTAGAGGGTTGGAAGGGTGCCCTCTGAAAAACATGGACAGTTTCCCTTTGGTCATTTTTGTGCTCTGCCTGCCTCTGCTCTCTTGAACAATCTGCTTTGCTCCTTGCACTTACTACCATCTACCATGGATGTACTTGAGAGCTGGCTGGAGCACTAGTCTACCTTAACTCAAATACCTTCTGGAGAACCTTGTTTTTCCTTCTTTTAGTAGGGGCCAGGATCTCCCAAGGTGACTACTGGTACCTTTCCTCTCCTTGGAACTCCATCTATGGAAGACAGCTATGTCTGCTCAACATTTCTTTTATAAGGAAAGCTACTGCAATAGCTTTTACCAGGAAAACTGTTTCCCTACAACAACTGCAAATGAAGAAACAGCAGATCTCCATGGATCATTAATAGATGCAGAATAGTTTGAGTTCCTGTTATAAAAATCTGTAGGTAAGAGGTTTTCTATCTTATTATAAAACCATATATTTATTTATTTTTTTAATCCAGCTAATACCACTATCATCCTTAAGGCCCAAGATTTTACTGATTTGCTTACTGGCTGCTTTGCTGCATTTTTCATTTGCTGGGCTAATTTTGATTCTAAGCGTTTAATGGTATCATTGGTAGCAGTTCCTTGAATGTCAGCAGGTTCCATGTTAGCATCACTCTTGTTACTAGTGTTTGTAGACGTGATGTCCATGAACGAGCCTATAAAAAACAAAAGCATTTTTTGTATTTAACGAAGAATTCACTTCTCTTTGAAAAAAGACCAAGTCAAAATTCAGTTCTTTACTTAATCATTCAGTATTTCCTGCTTTTTTATATTAACTTTTTTAACATTTTGATGAAAAAAATTGCAACCTCACAATAATTCACTTAAATACCATATTTACTCAAATACAAGACAACCCCCTAGTAAGTAGATTTGACACACAGAAAATTTATCAATTTATTATAATTTTCCATGTATGCAATCTTATTATTGGAGGATCATCTTCAACTCATCCCCCACGCTACTGCAGGTGGGTGGGGAAAAGTGATGAGAAGGGTCAGTACTGGGGCAGGTGGTGTAGGACAGACAGTGGGGGAGGCAGTAGGGAGCAGGTGGTATGGAGGTAGTGAGG
>NW_017729026.1:50067614-50070296 GCF_001723915.1 Gavialis gangeticus | reverse complement strand
ATTTCCTGCTTTTTTATATTAACTTTTTTAACATTTTGATGAAAAAAATTGCAACCTCACAATAATTCACTTAAATACCATATTTACTCAAATACAAGACAACCCCCTAGTAAGTAGATTTGACACACAGAAAATTTATCAATTTATTATAATTTTCCATGTATGCAATCTTATTATTGGAGGATCATCTTCAACTCATCCCCCACGCTACTGCAGGTGGGTGGGGAAAAGTGATGAGAAGGGTCAGTACTGGGGCAGGTGGTGTAGGACAGACAGTGGGGGAGGCAGTAGGGAGCAGGTGGTATGGAGGTAGTGAGGCAGGCAGTGAGAGTGGCAGGCAGCTTGCTCCCTGCTGCTGGCCCCACCACTTGCCCCCATTGCACTTGTCCCTACGCCCTGAAGCCTCTGCTTGCAGATTTCTCTTTGCCATGTCCCCCTCTCCATGCCGCTTCTGCCACCCACAGCCTCAGGTCCTCACACCTTCCTCCTATCTCCCGCCAACCTCGCTCAAAGTTGCTCTCACCCCACCTGCCCCACCTTACCTTTGCTCTGCACCAGCAGGCTTTGTTCCTACTGCAGCCCAGGGTACACAGCATGGCTCTAGCCAACCCCACAGCAGTGGGGCTGGAATAGCACTGCCAGCTCTGTACCACTGCTAAGCTGTGCTCTGTACCCCAGATTGCAGCAGGGATGGAGCTTGTCGGTGCAGAGCAAAGGTAAGGAGGAGAGCAGCACAAGGGAGAGAGAGGGAGAAGCAGCAGAGAAGGGTGGGATAGATGGGGCTGCAGGGGAAAGGAGTGGCAGGGCATGCAGAGGCAGTGGAGGTGGGGTAGTTCTGGTTCCAGCTCCTTCCCCCCTCCTTTGTCCTACTGCCTTGTGCTGGATTGTAAGGTAGGGGCACCCCTCCCTCCCCATGTCAAATGGGGGAAAATCCCAATTTAAGACTATGAATTAACATGTTTTGCTCATCATCAGATGTGAAGTTCAAAATGAATCCTACTGGATATTTTTTAAAATGACAGACATTTAAAACTACTTTTGTTTAACATATATTTTAAATTCTTGTGCTAAACATGCTTTTCGCAGTCTGGCGAATTGAGATAATTTAGTACGTACTCTTAGCTTTCAAGAATTTCTGCCATTAAATTTTCAGTTAATTTTTACATTCTTAACTAGCTCACATGCAAAATAAAGTTACTATGTGCAGGAGATAAATTTGAGAGAGGAAACACTAAATCTTTTATAGGACGCAATGTTAGTACATCTGAACCATTTCCAATTTTGTCATCAAAATGGAATTCTATCCTACATGCAGCACTGAATAGCTATTTATGACCTTCCTAGTAATCCCCTAGAGATCTAGTCATAAGAAAGAAAATCTGGGAGATAGCTGCTGGAACCCAAATAACCTTCTGGAAGAAAGGGAGACAATATGCCTTTATGGACTGAAGCACCTTTAAGTGTACCCTCTTTGCAAATGTGGAGACAGGGAAGTGGACTTGGATGGATCAAAAGCTTAAGGGGGCAACCTTTTAGTACGGTTATTTGGTATGAGACCTTTGAACAAGGCAAAGGACTTAAGTAAAGGTCTGGTATTTTGGAAAGGAGATTAGCTCTTTTCCCCATTGCAGTTCAAAGTTAATACAAGTCTATGCTTTATAAACTAACCCTATGTCATTTTCCTTTAAACTTAAAAAGGAAGGAACACTTTTTCTTCTATTTACCCTGGCATACCTGTACTAGTGGCTGAGTTGCTTTGGCCTTCATCTGAATACTGACAAGGATACTGAAGAGGTTCCTGAGTTCCTGGGAAGTACTGTGTAGAAAGGAATTGTAAAAGTATTAAATGTAAAATGACTAAAACCTCCAGAGTATGTACAGTAGCTGTAAGAGTATCAGGCACTTCAATAGCTCCTAGTTGTCTAAATGGATGCACAAAAGAAAACAGCAGTTAGGCTATATGTCATGCTACTTAACTACTGAGCTGCTGATGTTATTACTCCAGCTGGTTCTGCAAGTTTTTGCTTTTCAGTAATTCCCCAAAATGTTACTTTTAATTGCCCCCAAGCAAATTTCTCATTATAGACATCAAAGAACTGCAGCCCTAAAAGGCCCTGTTGAGGCACAATCAAGCATATGCAGTCTACCTCCAACAAGTTTATCTAATCTGTTTTTTTCAAATCTCCAGTGCAAACTTTAGAGATAAGACAGTATGATGGAAGCCACAAACAACTGCCCGATTAAGTCCAGTAACATTTAGCAGAAGGACAGAATGATATATAAACTTTGCTGCTAGATTATTACAGAGTTTTGGCAGAAAGGAAAGGGATAATATTTAAGGTAATACTGCAAATGAAGGAAGAACTTCTAAAAAATTCAGATTTCAGCTAGTCAGTCTTGTTTACCTGCAGTCAGTGTAAAATTGGGTTAGTAGATATCAGAGTGATATGAGCTACATTCAGCAAAGTATGTTCAGGTTGGTTTAACTAATAATTTGAAACTTTTCAAATTAATTAACAAAAAACAAATGAACAGTAGAGCTGTTCTTTAGGGCTACAGCTTTTTTTTAAAGGGAATTAAGGGTGAAACAACACTGATAAACACTATATACAAAGATAAGCAATATACCCTTCTATAGCACCTGTTCCTGAAGACTGGACAATTACTGCCTTTTTTTTTTTT
>NW_017729026.1:50062123-50067392 GCF_001723915.1 Gavialis gangeticus | reverse complement strand
TTTTAAAGAAGCTCATGTTGAACCTGGAAATTACTGTGAATATACACACATCAGTGCTGGGAAAATTGCTACAGAAACTACAGAAGTAAAACTTCTGAATAACTTTAACATTGTAGGATCAAATTAGCATAGATCCTATATGGGTGCAGAGCAGACAGCTTGTTTGAGCAGTTCTAAGTTGCATTTAACAAAAACCTTTATGCAATGAAGATTTGTTATAGACATACATTGAATAAAATGACAGAGGCCTTTTTAAACCAGTATTACAACTTAATAACCCATAGTAAATGCGTTATTTAAAAATTGGAAAAAAAAAGAAGTTATACCCGCATCAAGTGTGTCATAATTTTGACAATTTCTTCCATGGAAGGTCGTTGTGAGGGATCCTTAGACCAGCACCGGGTCATTAAACTCTCAATAGGCTTAGGTAAATTTTTGATCAGTGGTGGCCGAGTACCTATAAGTAAAATGAGTAACTTCTTTATTGAACCATTCTTGGAAATTCTGTTACTATATAATATGTTAACATCTTTGTTGCTGAAATACTCGGTGGGTGAGTCTACACATGCAAATAATGCAGGAACAGTCTACTCTAGAGTAAACTACTTTAAACTGTCCTGGGCACATGTCTACATATGCAGGGACATGGAAGCAGATTTGCTGCTCTTAGCAGCAGACTGCTCCTGCTCCCTGTGGCCCTGCATCGGGTCTCTGCTGCAGCCAGGGGGAGATCTAGGCTTCCCCTGGATGCTAACTCAGGAGTTGGCAGGGAGCATAGGGCCAGGAGACAGTGGTCTCATGGTGGAGACTGAGACATTGCTCCTTGCCCCTGGGAGCTACCTGCAGCCAGAGTGGGCTCTGTCACCAAAACCTGGGTAGGAACAATGTCCCCCTGCCCAGGCAGCTCCCAGACCCCGCTTCCCAATCATGACTGGGAAGCGGGGGCTGGGATCTTCTTATCATTCAGCCTCAGCTCTGGTGGTAGGGCCCAAGCTGGGAGATCCTTATCATCTAGCCCAAGCTCTGAAGTTGTGGGGCCCGGGCTGGGAGATCCTTATCTCCCAGCCCAGGCTCTGCAGTTGTGGTGCAGATTCGGTGCATATTCTTCTCTCTCAGCCCTAGCCCTGGCCCTGGCCCTGTGGTCTTATCTCCTGTTCCAAGCTCTGGAGCCCTGGGGCTGACACTAGGAAATTCTCTCTTAGCCCGAGATGACAGACAAGAAACAACACCAAAAAATAAGCTGGTTCACAAGTGAAATTATCTAAATATTAATAAGAAAGGTGAATACCCAGAGAAGTATAAAACTATCACTTACTAAATACGTTTTTTCCCAAAATTATTGAGTAAATGGTGCACAAATACACAACTCACATGTACAGGCACCAAAGTAAAATACAAGCTTACAACTCACCATTATGAACAGCCCACATTATGCGGAAAGCTGGACCACCAATCTCATCAAAAGGTTTCCTCCGGGTGATCACTTCCCAAAGAATAATACCCCAACTAAATACGTCACATTTTTCACTGTAATTGCTACCTGAAAGAAATCCATTGATATAATTTGTGTGTTTTCTACAGGATACATGCATAACATAATAAGAAAGACTGGCCCTAATACTTAGTTTTAACTTCAGCCTTCATTTTCTATACAACAAACACATTTTTATTTTTAAAACTATTTTTGTTCATACTAATGTAAGATTGAAAACATTTACAGGGAAAAAATTTAACTTGAAACTCACTTTTTCTATGATGGTCATAGTAAGTCAGCTACTTTCACGAATACAGCTATCATTTTTGTGTTTAAATACAAATGTCTTTAAATACAACCACCATCACATTTACGTAAGTTTAAATAAATAACTGTGTGATTGCTTACTGTCTTCAGATTTCACTGATCATTCCCTCACTGTTTGTTACTCTCCATTGTTCTGCTATGCCTAAAATTTAGCTTGTAAATTCTTTCAGACACAAATTGAGTCTTTCTAGGTTTCTTGATAAGCATATAGGAAACTTTTAGATAATAGAAAAAAATGAAGAACAAAGCCCAGAGAATAAAAGACTAATAGTATCTCTTCTTCTGTAATTATAAGGACCACGCAAGTGCTAAAGTAGACATGATCAATGGATGTAGAGTATAAAATATGTAAAAACAATCAGTTCTATAGATGTATCTTTTCTGTTCAATGTATTATGCATGAATGACATCAAGAGGCTAATTATTTTTCCTTAGAAGGCATGCATAAAAAAAAATCTTCTTTATCTACATTTTACATTATTTCCTTCTACATTATTTCATTCTACAGATATACAACAAAGATCAATAGCAGATACAGGTTGCACATACACATTCAAATGATTTCAGAGAATTCTCCTGGGTTTGTTTTCTTGATAGAAAAACTTACCCAGAGATACCCTAACAGACATTTGAAAGCTGATGCCCTGAAAAACAGAGTGCTTGTAGTACTAATACTGTATAGACAGGGGGTCCCTGTCCACACAACTCACTAAGTTCTCTAGGTTTCCTCAGTTTTACCAGGAGACGGAGGGCAGCAGTGCACAGGGCAGCTCTAATCAGATAATCCAGACTACTCAGGACTGGCCTGTGCAGCACAATATGTGGATTGTGAACAGGGCATGTTCTTTTTCCTCCTCAGCTGGTGCAGCAGAGTCCAGCGAGTGACGCACTTGTGGGATAGTAGAAGGGGTGGGAGCAAACACCTTGGGATGCTGGAGAACTGTGGCTTCTTTCAAAACAGAATGTACAGATATGTGCTCTCCCAGAAGAAACTCTCCTGGGAGTGATTTAAACCTGCTTGTATCTGGGTTATTTTTTCTCTTGCACTGGCCATTTTTGCCCTGGGAGAAAAATTCTGGACATCTGTACACTCGTGGTTTCTCCTAGGACAGCAGTGACACTGCCAGGAGAAACTGAATGTCTGTACATGGCCGCAGACTTACTACACTTCAGCTAATGCAATCATATCTCAAAAGCAATTTCTTATTGAACAGCTATCACTAAAGGAAATTCTGAAGTGAAAGATCTTGCTTCCTCTCCATCTAGAACAACATTTATTTAAAATTATTTAAAATAATTAAAAAACAACATTTATAAAACTTAATATTGCAATATAAAACTCAACTGCCTTTTATCATTCTGGGAAGTTTACTGTTGGGGCTCTCTCTCAAACTCTTACCAATATGATATTTAAAAACTGGATATTACTGCGTAATAGATAAGGTTAGATTTTGTGGTTGATATTTTAAATGTAGTAATAAATACATACAAATGGTTAATAATGCGCTTATTAAATAAATGCTAATATTAAATAATCATATTTCAAGATTAATTTGAAATGTTTTGTCCCAGCAACTCTTACATACAATAAATATACTCTCAGATACAAGTATTTAATTCCCTGCAATATGAATGTTTCAATTATATTGCTATATATTTTGGGTAACAGAAGTTTCTCTAAACTCTTGTTAAGAAGAAGGTAAAGGCTTACAGTAATCCCCAAAGCAGGAAATATGAAAATCTGATTTTACATTTCTCCTGCCTTGTTGTATATAGAATTAGAAAAGGTTATTAAAGTGTGAGCAACTCAATATTACAATTAATAACAACAAGGCTTGAAATAATACCTGTATTTAAACAGAATTGCCCTTCTTTGTTTTAATCAAACCTTTATTATGAATTGTACAATTTTCTTCTTTAGGAAAAAAACAAACCTGTAGCAATAAAAGACATAATAATAATAATAATAATAAAAGACATAGCCAACCTTTTTTTTAAAAAGGAGCAGGCATGGCCTAAATTAATGATTTCCTGAAGGCACAGGGCCAACTGCTATTTGTGCCCTTGAATATTTCCCCCTTTTTAATCTAAGGAGAAAGTCAGGTCCAATTTGTATGTAAAATCATTAATATCTGACAGATATTTGACAAGCTTTGTGAAATGATCAAGTAGGCTTCCTGCAGTTCCTAATGAACTGATGTCATTTGTGTCAGCATAAAACCTGACCCAAAACTGCTGGTCTTAGCAGGTATGTTGAGGAATTAATGAGTAATTATCATATTTACTTCCATATAAGATGAGGTCCCAACCCCCAATTAGTTTATCTTATATTTGCATATGAGGCAGAGGGGAGAGCAGCTGGCTGCTGCAGCTCTGACCCTGGCCCCAAGCTACAGTCAGGCCCAGAGCAGGCTCCTCTTCATTCCCCTCCCCCCGCGCCCTGTTCCCATCAGATGCAGATTGGCTCTGGCTTGGGCTAGGGTTTCTCCAAGACAGGGAGTATATGGAAACTCTTTCACCTTACTGCCCAAGCAACAGCCCTGACTCTAATATGGCTAGGCAAGGGCTGTGCTTCCATGTGCTGTACTCTGAGACAGAGCAGCCTGAGCAGTGTCTGTCAGTAATGGGAGTGGGTGGAAGAAGCAGAGATTACAGAGTTGGGGGGGCCGTGGGGAGCTGGGGATGGGAGGAAGGCTGCAGGGGGAAAAAAGTAGGCAGGGCAAAGGGCAAGGGCAAAGTGGTCACCTGACTCCCCCCCCGCCACTGTTGCCCCTGTTGTAGAGCTGGGCGGGGGGAGAGAGGAAGGCGGGGGGAAGGGGAAGGAGACAGGGATGGGCGTAGAATTCAAGACAACCCTCCAATACTTATACATTTCCAGATGTAGAATCTAACAAATTTATAAATTTTCCATATACAGAATCTAATTATTTTGGGGGGTCATTGTATAATATATTCAGTGTCACCTTATATTTGAGTAAATGCAGTAATAACTAAATGTTGAAGAAGAGGTGATTGGCTAAAATAGGGCCTACTGATAACTTGTAGAGAAATGTGAAAAGGCAGTGGTCGCCTATACTTTCTTTTTGCCTACAGCTACCTAATACTGCAAACTGTAAATTACTAATAATTTGATGCCTTTATAGAGAACTAAATTCACTATTCAGATCTCCAGATGAAACCTACAAGTATCCACAACAAAATCTGTAAAAAACACTTAAGCAAACAAATTTTCCCTCATTCTTCTGACTTGCTGAAAAGAGGCTGGACTATTTCCCTAGAAAAGATGCAACAGCTACACATACCTTTGATCATCACTAGACTTTCTTAGCACACACATTTACAATTATTTATGGGGTGGAAGATGACGCGAACTGAAGCTCAAGGGAAAAGGAAAAGAACAACAACAAGAAAGAAAAAAGGGAAGAGTGATAAAGTAGTAAGTAGTTAATGATACAGATGCAGTGACAG
>NW_017729026.1:50052027-50057123 GCF_001723915.1 Gavialis gangeticus | reverse complement strand
TCAATCCAAAAACTGGGGATTTTTTTTTATCAGAGAAAACCAGGATCCCTGGTAATAGCAATAGACCTTAACTTTGTAAATTTGCTAGAGCTGCAGAAAGGTAAAGCATTGTTAAGGGCAGAGCTGGAATCAAAGGGAACTCTGAAGACTGAAGCCAATTAGAATATGTGGTAAAAGGAATGATATTTTAATGTTACAAGAATCTAAGGTTATTTCTGAATCTCAGAAACCATATTATACTGGGAAAATACTAATATATCCACAGTAAATTTTAGGCATGTTACACTTACTACCTTGAGACAGACATCATCTTGAATTGACTATTTAAGTCAGCCCAATAAAGATGTATATAACATTACCAGTACAAATCTTTACATAATTGGAGGCTGCTTAATGCTAACACAACCCCAGGTTTACTATTACAGGCCATCCAGTTTAGCCATTTGTCAAAGTAAAATATCAAACCTTGACATGTATGTAAATTTCTTTCATATACATATTTGGATGGCAGGTTTGAACCCTAATTTTCAAATGAAAGTAAAAGGCTATTTCTCACCATGGTTATTCCTTAATTCCTATTCCTATAAAACTTAAAACTCACTCAAAATGTCCTTAAGTAGCAGGTACATAAAGTCAAGATCATAAGTTACTTTGTTACCTTCAAAAACTTCAGGTGCCATCCAAGCAGCACTTCCCTTATTGTTGGTCATGTGTGTTTGAATATCACAGGCCGTACCAAAATCACAGATTTTTAGAACTGTCCCCCCAGCTACCAACAGCAAGCTGTCAAGAAAACCCCAAAATTAAACAATTTAGTAGTCTTGTAATAAAATATCACTATTTTAGCCATTCGTTAGAATGAATCTTAAGGTCTTGATTCCCAATACTTTATATATAAAGTGCCCTTACCATTCCTTTATGTTGTATTAGTGGTTTATCTAAGCATATGGACTGCTTTTAAATTTAAACGCATGCTCCACAAAATAAAGTAATTTACTAATTATTTATGCCGTGGAATTTTATACACAAAAATAGTTTTTTTAAGGAACAGTTATATCAATCAACTAAGCATCCAAGGGTGATAAAATCATTCAGATGCTTGTTCACCAACATTTTGTATGAGCTCAAAAGACAGAAGGCCTGACATCATGGCTGATCCCTTGCCAGAAGAAGAATGACCAACACACTCAATAGGACTACCTCACAACCTTTTCTTCAGATGAAATGGATAAATAAACAAGCAGTCAATGATACTATGCATCAAAATTTGGGAAGGAAGAAAGACTCAAACCCCCACGTCCTTTGCTTAAAAAGGAAGAACACTGATAGTAGATAGCAAGTCCTTTTAAATGTTCTTGTTTGGTAAAACTGTCCTAATGAAAAACCTACTTCCATGATGTGAGAATTGGATTAGGATGCAAGAACAGGAATAGGATTTATTTCTGTGTAGGCTTAAAACAGTATAGGCTTAAAACAGACATCACATTTCTCCTTGGAGAAAGCCTTTTGTCTTGGGATCCTACAGACATACAAGCCTATTTTCCCACTTTCAGTACCTGGGAAGTTTGCAAGATAAAATGTGCTAATACTTTTTCACCAGAAAAGTCACAGCTTATTACTGTTAACTGGCATTAATTTCTGGGATAAGCTACAGGGTCCAAAGGGCTCTGCAGCTCTTCTGTCCCAGGTTTTGACTTGGACCAAAAAGAACTGCCTAAATGAGATGTCCATTTTTAGCCAGTGAAAAGTATACTGTTAGTGGCACACAAAACAACGCATTTTCATTTTGTAACTGAAATTTCAATTTCATGGCCTTTAGATTAGATCACACTGAACTTATTAGATGTAAACTATCATTTAAAGGCTCCATCTGAGTCCAACACAAGTAACAAATTATGAGAGACCCAATTCTAATTTACAAGGGGTAGGGAGAGAGAAATTTAAACACTAATTAGAAACCTACTTTGGTGGTTTCAGGTCCCTGTGAATTAGAGCCTTTGGCTTCATGCTGTGGAGATATGCCACTCCTTGGGAACACTGTAAACACCAACTCATTGCATGTGCAGCAGTATAATAAGGCAGAGGCTCAGCACCATGCAGCACTGCAAAACAGAGACACAAACTAAAAAGAACTTTATTGCATATTACAACAGATACAGTGGAATTAACAGCATACCGTAAGAAGCTCTATGAAATGGAAATGGTTATTTACTCGTGCCCTTCAACATTGCTGTTGAAATCTTGCACATATTTTGAGCAACAGAGATTACCCAAATAGTGACTGTCAAAGTTTTTAAACAGTAATTCCTTAACAAAGGTGTTTAATATACAAAATTCTGCTATGCAAACAACTAGTCATATGATAAAAGAAGCCCATTTTCAGGTATATCTAGCACAATCTATATTAAATGATCATAAAGGGAACTAACAAGAAATGGGGAAGTCAAAAAACTTTCCCTACACCTGAAGAAGGGTGTTTGTGCCCAAGAGCTTGCAAAGAACATTTTTTCCAACTACTTAGTTGGTCTGTCCCATTTACTCAAAGAACTTTGTCTGCCTAAGACTTGCACAAAATTTATAATTTGATACAAAAAAAAAAGAAAAAAAAAATCAGTGGGTTAGAGGAATTTTTAAACTATGCTGGTTATAAAATGTTCTTTAAAATATACATTAAACCAATTTTACATAAAGATTCTCCTAACACTAGTAGTTCAGCTCCAGGGAGACACTATGTTGAAAAGATACTCACCATTGTATAGAGAACCTCCTTCAGCATACTCCATAACAAGACACACCTTTGGAGGGGAGGGGACAAAAAATAGGGAAGCTTTAAAGTGCAATGTAGGGGCCGACAACAGATTTTGTCATCTGAAAGAAAAGTTCATTCAGATGAACTGCAATGTGCCATACCTGAGCTCATGGCACATTTATTTACAAGATGCAGACTCAACTTAATACTTAATTCCCATTAAAGGTTAGGAAAGAAGAAATGATGCACTTTTATATAGCCCCTAAATGCAAAAGTTTCTCTAAAATTACAGTTAGAAGGGATTTACTGCTGGAGTGCATTAGAAAAGATCATCAATGGAGGTTGCTATCTATTATTACATAACACAAAGGCAAACCATTTAATTAAATACCCCAGACCAGAATAAAATGCATCTGTTACCCTACCAAGCTGCAAATTTCAAATCTGTCCTGTTACAGTACTTGCTAAACCACTTGGATATTAGTAGTGTCAACAGCTATTAATGCAGGGCAAATGACAGAATCCTGAGTTCCATTAGTTTCTGAATGAAAAAGCACTGATTCTTCAGTCATATGCATCATCTTTTGGTTGTTCATTTTTGTTATCACTGATTTAGAATTAATGGGACTATCCACAAGAGTAAAGTTACGTGTGTGCACACCACACTTGACAATAAAAAAAACAAACAAACAAAAAAACCCCAAAACAAAACCAAAAAACCCCCTCAGTGTAGGGAAGGAGAGGGAAAAGCAACACGATGAAGTGCTAATGCAGGGGTGGGCAAAATGTGGCCTGCCAGGCCATTCTTTGCGGCCCACGTGGGCCCTAAAAAATTTAGAAAAAAAATATTTATCTGCCCCCGGCTGCCTATCATGTGGCCCTCAATGGCTTGCCAAAACTCAGCAAACAGCCCTCCACTCAAAATAACTACCCGCCCCTATGCTAATGGGTATTCAGAAATTAGTTTGCTTTTCTAATTTACTTTTAACACGAGCCCAGCTACTAATAAAATGACTGCTATTTTACAGCCACAATACTAAAGCATTCTATTTTCTGAATGTATTTTTTGTGTTACTGCTTGCTTATAGCATGTTTTATCAAGAGGATCAAGACTGAAGAAATATAGCTTACTGGATTCAGACAGGCTCCATATAACTTGACTATATTAGGATGATTCACGCGTGACAACTGTCGAAGCTGCAATACAAAAGTTGTATTTTATTTCAAACCATAACCACTCAGAAATTTCCATTTATTCTCAATTTTTATTTTCACATACACAGTTTACATTTAGATCAAACCATAGAACATATATTTATAGGAGGGTTATTAGTTTGGGTTATTATTACTGGTGTTGCCCTTAACAAGGGACACTCCATTTTGCAATCTAACAATATTTGTCACAAACAATGACAGTTGCTTAACATACTACTCTTACTGGTTAAACTGTGGTGTCTGATGTTCAACCTTGTTAGATAAAAGTAGGTTAAAAACTTTATATCCCTCCACTGGTGAAATACTGAAAGTATTAATATTTGTAATGTATGAAGTTGTAGAACAGAGTATAATAAAAAAGCACCAAACCTCCGACAGATGCACAGAGAGCCTGTTCTGATACTCTGGAAATCCAGCATGTCAGAGCCAACTTGATTAATCAAGCTGCTGGAGCACAGAAATTGATGCTCTCTGGCACCCTTCCATGTCACATGTATCAGCATCCCCATGAATTCCCATGCTGGAAAAAAATGGCAGTAGGGTGCTCTGAAATAAAACACGTTCGATAAGCTTTAGTTGAAAGTGCCCCGCTGCCATTTTTTAGTGTGGGGATGCTGATACATGTGATGCTTGGGCACTTTTAATTAGGATGGCTCACTAATTAAAGTAGCCAGCCAAGAGCACATGTAAAAATGTCCAAAAGTATTTCATGTTATAGTCACAATTTTTAAATTTCATCCTTTTTAAAATTATGTCTGCATTTTGACAATGAAGAATAAGCAACCAGTAACTGGAAGAAATTCAGGATACAAAAGACACTAGATGCAACCTCTTAAAGAAAAATACTGTACCTCAACAATGAAGGCTTTTCTTTCAGATTCACTTTCTATTTGTTTGATGGCCACATCTTTTCCTCGCCATTTTGCCTTACAGACCACGCCAAAGGCTCCTCTTCCAACAACCTAGATGAAGACAAGGAAAGCTGTAGTGAAAAAGGTAGAATAATTTTGTGACAGTACTTCAAAAATATTTAAAACAAAAGGGATGATGTGCCTTTGACTTAAAATTTTAGTTTAAAGCAATTCCAGGCATATGAAATTGTACAAATTTATAATACCACTTTTTTTTTTTT
>NW_017729026.1:50048361-50051968 GCF_001723915.1 Gavialis gangeticus | reverse complement strand
TTATAATACCCCTTTTTTTTTTTTTTTTTTTTTACATAAAACTAAAGGTTATAATCAAATTAAAGTTCTGTTCCCATTAACGTTGTGCTAAGAGTCTCTCCTAGGTTGCTTATAGGAAAAGATAGGAAGCTACATGCACAAAACACTGCAAATGTAGATACAGTAGAAAGGGTTTTTTTAGAACATAGCATGGACTAACTTCAAAGGAGAATCACTTAAAAAAAAAAACAAACCAACTAGTACAACCATGAGACTTTTGCTTCTACAAGCTTTGGCAAGTGAAAGCTTATCTTTATAGTACTGAAAGCTTATCTTTTTAGTTACAGGAAGCATGACCTTTGATGATGCGTATGTAACCAAACATGGATATTCTGAAGTTTATGCTTAAGTTACAGTTGTGGCTGAGTATGCACGTTCAAATAACATGGGAGAATTCTCCTGGTAGAGAAACTTACCCAGAGCCAGCACACAGGCATTCAAATAGAGGCCCTGAAGAGCAGAGAGCTTGCAATACTGACACTGTGCAGCCAGGGGGGCCTCTGTGCCCACATCTCAGCATGCTCTGTAGGCCCCCTTAGTCTACCTAGTAACGGATGGCAAAAGTGCATAAGGCAGCCCTGACTGGTTGACTCAGACTGCCCGTGGTCAGCCTACGCTTCCCTGCAGCACAATGTGGGGATTGTGAAAGGGGCATGTTCTGCTCCCTACTGGAGCAGCAGAGTCCAGTAAGTGACATATTGTCTCCCTGAAGGGGAGGGGAGGATGCTAGAAATCTATGTTTTCTTCTGAAAAGTCACAGCATGTACAGACATTCAAATCTCCCTAGCCTGGGCCGCTCCCGTGGTTGCTCTGTACCACCCACCCAGGATGAGCGGCACCAGTTGAGCAGAAGCTGCTGCTGGGCGCAGAGCAAAAGAAACTGCCTCCCCCTGCCATTGCCAGCCCTTCTTGCTGCAGCTGCCTGAAGCCTGCACCCAGCCCTGAGCTCCTCCCCACCGCTGGCACTGCTGCCTCTGGACCACCCAGCGGGACACCAGTGGCAGTGGAGAGGAGAGCAGTTCCCCTCCCCTGCAGAGCAGAGGGGCTATTCTGCTGAAAATGAGCAGGCAGCTGTGTAGCTCTCTAGTCAGGGGGCTGATATGCCAGTCCATCCCCCTTCTCACAATATTTTTACAGTGCTAAGAAATTTCAGAAAATTCCCAAGAGTACTGTAGAGCAGGGGGCCTGCAACTGCATCTCTGTTCATGCTCTATGTCTCCATGGGGAAACAAACAGGTTCCTGCCTTGAGAAAAATGTCAAAATGGGAGGCAAGTGGTGTAAGAATAATATAAGGATGCCTAAAAGAAGGCACATTGCAATCAGGGATAGAGTCAAATCCCAGAAACTGCAACCCACTACAGTTTCTATTACAAATAAAACCACGAACTACTCTGAATGTACAATGCAACTAGTTGAATACTGCAGCAGATGTATAGCTCTTGATTTCATGACTTGTCCACTGTGGTCTCAGTATACTTGTGCAGCATACCAATCTACTGCACACACAAAAGCCGGAAGTAGTAAACTATGCTCATAGACGTAAAGGTCTCTACTGTTTCATTCAGTATCTTTCTCCTCCTCTCCCTAACCATATCATAAAAGTTTGTCTTTGAAAGATTTTTTTTTATCTTTATTCTCTTCTACTTCTCTTTTATGATTGTTAATCAACAACTTGGAAGAAATTATTCAGAAATTATTATAGATACTGTTATGAGTTGCATGTAACTGGAAGAACTTAGTGAAAATGTGCATTTTAAAATTTTCTTTCATTGTGCGTTTGCCAGCATTTTGTGAAGTAAAATTAATTTTTTTCTTCTTGCACCTTTACTCAGCTTTTCCCTTGACAAAGCAGCATCAGAACAGCTGAAAAAAATCTGATGTACTTTTAAAAACGACTATATGAAAATAATATCTGAAGTTACTATGTGATATATCAAATGTGTTAAAACGTGCTATATCAAAATTGTTTATCAGTCATTTTTTTAAAAAGCTGACAGCATTCCTTTAATTTAAAAAAATGTTTAATGAAATTCTGCCCATCAGCATGTACAGTTATATACCGAGGTATTTAGAATAATTGGCCTCTGAAAATGTTCATCATCAGAATCCTACATTTTAGTTATTCCCTCAGAATTTGAGATAACTTTGCTTCAGTGAACAATAATCTAAGATTTACTGCTAGAAACATTAATAGCATGATGTAAAGAATTAAAAAAAAAACCTTAGAGCCAAAAAGTGAGCAAAACATCTCTCTCTCAAACTGTGTCATGATGCTCACGAGACCCAGGATCTAGTTGACAAGGACAAATTCTGAAACCCAGATGCTCATTATTAAGCAAGTCTGGACAGTTACGAAGTCCGTGCTAGGGACAAAGAATTTCCTGGAAAACTTAACTGCAACTATGGAAGAACAAAAACAATGAATAAAAAAGTGTTTTAATAAAATATATGGCAATAAGATGGTTGGCAATATACCATTATTTAGCAACTGCACATGAAATCATCGAAGTTTTACAGTTTGTCATCATGTTGAATTGTACTTCCTAGCAAACAAACTAGTTCAAATCTTGAGCTTTAACAAGAACACACAAATGCATTGTATACTGATATACTACAGAGATATCAAAGGCAAAGATGGACATTTCAAAATCGCTGTTAGAAAGAAAAACATTAAGCTCCTTGAATTACCAGAAGCACGATGCTGTGGGTTCATCTACATTTGTGGTTTTTGACTTTTTCTGGACCAGGACCTATTTAAAAACATTGATGGCCGGTCCTGACCCAGTAAATAGTTTAAATAGAAAACAACCCCCTGGCCCTGCCAGTGCCACTCACTCCTAACCCACAGCTCCCTAGCCGTGCTGGTGCCCTTCACTCCTGACCTACTGCCCCGTTCCTGGGGTGGGGTGGGGTGGGAGAGATGTGGGGCATGGGGCTGCAGCTTGGCTGGACCAGCATGGGTGGGAGCCTCCTCAATGGCCTAGAAGGTGGGACCCAGCATGGGAGGCCAGACAGGGGTGACGAGACTTGTTGCTGTTGCCACCACTGCCAGGACCCCCACGCCAGCTGTGCCACCAGCAGCGCAAGGAGTAACAGATAAGGGGGCAGGGGGAAAGGGGAGTTTCGCTGCTCTCGCTTCCTTCTGCCAGCTGCTCACAAGCTGGACTGCGGCTATACTCTGCTACTACGGCCTGGCTGCTGCAGCTGCCCCCCCTTCGGCCACCTGCACTGCCTGTCACCCCACCTCTCCTCTGGGATACAGCTGCAGCTTGAGGGGAGCAGCTGTGGTAGGGCCATGGGTACAGCTGCGGCAGGGTGTGCAAGTGGCAGGAGGAGGTGAGGGCAAAGTGCTCCCCCTCCCTCCCATCCATTACTCCTCATGCTGCTGGTGGTGCAGTTAGCATGGGAGTCCTGGTGGTGGTGGCAGCAGCAATGAGTCTTGCCACCCCACTCCACATTCCTGCACTGGGTCCTGCCCACTGGGCCATGGAAGTGGCTCCTGCCTGTGCCGGTCTGGCCAGGCTGCTGCTGTGTGCCTACTGTGGGTACACAAATCTGGGAGGGCCG
>NW_017729026.1:50046201-50048289 GCF_001723915.1 Gavialis gangeticus | reverse complement strand
ACACAAATCTGGGAGGGGGGGGGGGGGGGGGCGGGAATGGGACATGATCCCCCCCATGCCGCCCTCACACATTGTCTGTGTGCCCCAACCCCGCCCAATGCCTCATCTATGCTCCCCACTTTCCCATAGACTTACCTGCGGGGAGCTGCTCTCCATGGTACCTGGCTGCCACGGGCAAGTGTGCACACACACATGCACATGGCTCCCCTTGCCTGATTGCCCTCCTCCCACTCCCCACAGCCACAAATAGCCCCTTGCAGGCTGGAACTCTGTTTATTAGTATGCACAGCATTAACATACAATAAAGCCCAAGTAGCACTTATTTTTTAAAAAATGTATGCAACATATAATTCATTTTTAAAGTTTGTGAGCCTTTCATATATTCTTCATGGGTTGAGAAACGCTGATCTACATGACACCACACTCATCTGCAGAAATACTTGTGTCAGCTCTAAGTGAGACAGCGGGGGAACTAGAAGAAGCATTAGTCACATTAACCCAGTACTCTACCCAGCAAATATCACTCCACAGGTGCATCCGACCTGGTGGTGCACTATGCTTATGGTTCTACACCAGAGGCCAGCAATCTCTTAGGAGTAATGGGTAAAATTAACTGGGCTTAGTCTGAAGGTGACTTGCTGTTTCTCTCCCACTGCCATCATCAAAGCTTTGTGGGCTAGATAATATTGCTTGGCAGGCTGGATTTAGCTTGTAGGCTGTAGGGTACCAACCCCCAAAACTACTTTGCCTCCAGTCAACGACCCTTTCATGGCACTGAATTGTGCTCTGCATACATACCCCGTGGTACCCATTACAAACCCATGACCAAAAACAATAATAGATCCATTAATATTACAGGTGAACCGAAACATCGGTCTGATATTGGATTGGCACCGATATAAAGAAAATTGATTGTATTGGAAATCAGCCCAGGCACTCGCTAGCCGGGGTGGGCTGAAGGATGGAGCCACAGCTCATCCAGGGGGGTGGTTCCCACTGCTGCACACACCCCAGGAGGGCAGGGGGCCCCCAAAATCTCTATCGGTGCACCCCTAATTAAGATCTTGATGTTCATACTATGATAAAGCAGGACAAAATACTGGATTATATGGCTCTCTGTCAATGGAGTCTTGGAAGATCATCTAAAAATAACCACAGGAGTTTGGACAGTTTCTTTATTCTTTGTAAAAGAAAAGGAATACTGTAGAGCAGGGGTGCTCAACCTCTGGCCCACAAAGCCATGGCATTTGGTTCATGGTGCTTCCCATGAGCTGGGAAATCTGGCGGTGAGGGAGCACTGGCAATTGCTACTGCCACCTTTGCCCCACTACCAAATTCCCAAGTCCTGTGCAGCCAGGTTGGGGCTGGGCCATGTCCCCTTCCCACCTGCACAACTGGATTGGAGCCACTTTTCCACTTGTGTGGCCATACCTAGGCTGGGTGGTGCTGGCATGGCTCGCAACCCTGAGCAGCTGAAGGGTGCTGGGATACTTCCCTGCCTCATGCAGCTGGAGCGTGCTGGGATGCCACCCCTCCCCACCCCGTGCAGCTGGATCAGGCCACACCATGCCCACTGCACATCCTGGATCGGGCCCACTTGCAAGATCTGGCCCCTGAGGCAAAAATGTTGAGCACCATTGCTGAAAGCCATAGAGTGCAAGTGCCCCCTACTTTTCCTCTAACACATTCATAGATTGTTAGGAGCTGGAAGGGACCTTGTAGATCTTTGGGTCCAGTCCCCCTACACTAGGCAGGAAAAGACAACTGGGGTCAAGTGACCCCAGCAAGGTCTGTCCAGTCTTCTTTTGAGACACCAGAAGACAGGAGGGCAATCCAGGCTGACCTGGACAGGCTCAGGAAATGGACAGATGAGAACCTGATGGTGGGAGGAAAAACCTGCAGCATCCTTATAGGCTCGGCAGTGCTACGCTGGCTAGCACTACAGAAGAAAGAGACTTGGGGGTCATCATTGACCGCAAGATGAACATGAGCCTGCAATGCGATGCTGCGGCTAGTAAAGCGACCAAAATGCTGGCTTGCATCCATAGATGCTTCTCAAGCAAATCCCAGGACGTCATTCTCCCCTTG
>NW_017729026.1:50034279-50041201 GCF_001723915.1 Gavialis gangeticus | reverse complement strand
GAGTTTTTCCTGGAATTGAGCCTGAAACAGCCTTCCAGGAGTTTGTATCCATTGCTCCTGGTCTTCCCCAGCGGTGCCCTGGTGAACAGCTGTTCAGGGGAGTACATCAAGAACTCGGTGATGTAGTGGTAAGCTGCTACCAAGTCCCCTTTCAGCCTTCTCTTCTGTAGGCTGAAGAGGCCCAAGTCCCTCAGCCTCTCCTCGCATGGCTTGTCTTGCAAGCCCCTGATCATATGGGAGGCTTTTCTCTGGATGCTCTTAAGTTTTTCCATGTCCTTGTGGAAGTGCGGTGCCCAGAACTAGATGCAGTACTCCAGCTGTGGTCTCACCAGTGCAGAGCAGTGGGAGTATCACTTCCTTAGTTTTGCATGAGATGCAACGGCTAATGCATGCCAGTGTGCTGTCTGCCCTGCTGGCCACCGCATCACACTGCTGGCTCATGTTCATGTGACGGTCGATTATTATCCCTAGGTCCCTTTTGGCCATGGTGCAAGTCAAACTGTCGCTGCTGAGCCTGTAGGTATGTTGGGGATTGTTTGCTCCCAGATAGAGCACCTTACACTTTTGAGTGTTGAACTTCATCTGGTTCCAGTCCGCCCAACTCGCCAGCCTGTCCAGGTCCACCTGCATCTGCAACCTATCTTCTGGCATGACCATGCTCCCCCATAACTTGGTGTTGTCCGCAAACTTGGCCAGCGAGCTTTTCACCCCTACATCCAAATCATTGATAAAGATGTTGAAAAGCACTGGTCCAAGCATGGACCCCGGAGGGACACCACTGGCCACTTCTCACCAGAACGACACAGATCCATTCATGAAAACTCTCTGGGTCCTACCATCCAGCCAGTTTTCTACCCACTGAACTGTTGAGGAGTTAAGCCCACAATCTTCTAATTTTTCCACAGGGAGATCATGGGATACTAGAACAAAAACCTTTTGGAAGACTAGGTATATAATGTTGACCGTCTCTCCCATGTCCAGGTAGCGAGAGAGCTGTTCATAGAAGGAGATGAGATTGGTAAGACAAGACCTATAAACCAAACATAAGCTTGTCAAGAATAAAGTAGATAGTTCAAGATACAGGTATAGTTTTAACTTGCATAATTTTGATGAATCCATAAATCTCTTTGTAACGTTTTTATTGTCAGCTCTTTTTCGACTTTATCCCATCTTATACTGAAACATCATGTTTGAAACAGTAACAACACAACAGCTACATATAACTTAAAAGGTACATTCTAAAAACAATTATTCTAAATGAAACCTTGAATAAAAGGAAGTGCTTACTAAAAATACATGATACTGGCTTGATACATGGCATATAATAAACCACACAATCCTAACCAGATCATAGTGCTAAAGATTGACAACATTTAGTCTTTTATTAAAGAATATTCTGAAGGCTAAATATGAAAAAACAGAAAACAATAAACAATAAACAACAAAAAACAATAAACAACAAGTTGGATCCCCAAGATCTCAAGTCTATGGGAAATAAAAATAACATTAATCTATTTTTGCACTGTAGAAATAATCAGAAAACACACATATTTTATCACTAAAAAACTGAGAATTTTCTAACAGGTTTACTAGAGAATTTTCCAACAGGCACAATTCTTCATTTCACCTACTAGACAGCTATCTAAAATGCTGTTTATTCTAAGAAGGCCTTGTTAGACATAAGAAGGAACAATAAAATGGAGCTCCTTTCCTGGTTAACAGCGTTAGTATTTTTTGTAGAACTATTTCAAGCTACAGTATCTGCAAAAGTATACATCAAATTATTAACAATATAGGGGAATGATAGGTCAATAAATAAAAACCACAAACCAAATCAACCCACCCATGCTTCCCAATGGATACGTGGTCATTAAAATGTAGCATTGTTCTCATATGCATAGACATTCTAGAAATGAAAGGATCATCAAACTATTCTGAATATTTCAGAGCTTCAGATGTAATCGAAGACACTGAAAAATTTGAGGACATATGGATACTTTGTGGAAAACAATGAAAAAAAAGTTTTAGAAACAATTAGCTATCCTATTTCTTTTCCATTTCCTGTATCTTATTACAGTTCCTGTTGTGCCAAAAAACATATAGTAACAGTATTTCAATATAGTTCTACAAACTCTCTACATGCAACAAAGGTAACCAAGAAATGCACTGGTTCTTTAGACACTACTGCAGACAGCCTAAAACAGGGGCAGGCAATTATTTCAGGTGGAGGGCTGCTTATCGAGTTTTGGCAAGCTGTCAAGGGCTGCATGGGTAGCCCCACCCCTTGACAGGTGGCCCGCCCCCTGGTCACTATCTTGTGACTGGAAGTCCTGCTCCCTAACCCCTGACCTTTGCCACCAGAAGTCCCTCCCCTTGCCCCCAGAAGTACTCCTTTCAGCAAGGGATTTTGCCAGCTCAGAATTGGAAAAATATCAAATTATATTCTAAAAATTGAACATCTACAACATTCATTCGATTCCAAAAATTTTTTTGTCCTGATTTACATGAGTTTGTGTAGCGTACACAGAGGTGATTGCACAATAGCTTAAAATGAAGTCATACTCTTGTATACTGTGGGTGGGGGCATGGGGAGGTGGGTATAGGTTTGTGGGGGTGGGGGAGGGTATGGATGTGTGCGTAGGGGTTTTAGGGGTGGACAGGTGTAGAGGTGGGGGAACGTGGGTGTGTGGATATGTGGGTGGGTATGAGGTTTGTAGGGGGCTGTGAGTGAATGGGCAAGAGGGTGGCTGGGGTAGGTGAGAGGGTGTGGGGGTCTGCATGTATGGCAGTGCAAAGGGGGTTTTGGGTGCATGGGACTTGCCCTATGAACTCTCTCTCTCTCTCCCCCTCCTTCCTTGCACACACACGTGTGCACACACATAGACACAGACAGTCTCTCGCTCCCTCATCACTCTCAGTCTCTCTCCCTCTGCCTCATTGGGTGCGTGTGCATACACACACTCACAGCTGCTGGCCCGGGGGTACCATGCAGGCCGTGTGCTCTCACAGTCCAATGATGCAGCTGGGGGCCAGGTGGTGCTGTAGCAGCCAGCCAGCATGCAGGGAAGCAGTGAAAGCTGCAGCAGGCAGAGACTTCTGGTGCAGGGCTGGGAGGGGACTGGAGGTGGGGCAGGGCAGGGCAGGGCCAGCCTTCCTGCTGGGTCCTGCCAGCTTCCCCTTGGTCCTACTGCCCCTGGCTCCTGTCATCTTTTACAGACAGCTGGGAGCAGATAAATATAAATTTTCTAAAATGTTTAAGGGCCCTGTGTGCTGGATAGAATGGCAAACTGTATTTTTCCCGCCCCGGCCTATAATTTCTGGAGACACAAATCCAGTTTGAGAACTGAAACTAAGCATCACAGAAATGCTTAGTGGGATCTTCTAGATTGATCACCGAGTCCCATTGGGTAGAGTGGTTTTCTTTAATCTTTACTAATCTATAGGGGAGCCTTTGGGAACTGCATAAGATTGGGCCCCTAATATCGTCCATGGCCTGTTGTGACCTATTTATAAAACTTCTTAAAAGATTACGTGACTATACTGTCTTAAACAGTATATAATTAGAAGTTATAATCCCTGTTCCATGATGGTATCTTTGAGCTTGAACACATCTTAAATTAAAACTACATAGGTTTTTTTTAAAGCATCTTAAAGTAAAAAAAAAATCTGATTTAAATAAACAATCTGGTATTTTATTAAAAAAAAATTGTTGATTTTTATCCACCCTGTTTACATGCCTAACACATGTACCACTCCTCCAAAAATCAGTCCTCCAAATGTGGGGCTTGCTTACGCAGGCAGGGAAGGGAGCAGTACATGCTGTATACAAGAAAATGTGGTAGATCTTGCCCTGGGCACTGAGGACCAGTAATTTTAGGCTCTATCAGATAAACAAGTGGAACAATTTCCAAAGCTGAATTCTCCACCCACAGCCTTTCATGTTTAAAGCTAGAGCCTGTTAAGTTAGCACCTTAACAACTCTGACAGAACATACTGATCTAGGCCAAAACACTAAGTAGATTTTCCCTCCATGTATTTAAATAGCACTGACTATAAGCAGTTGTAACCTTTGAGATAAGTTATTTAAAAACTGTCTTTTAAAAAGATATTTTATCCAGTTCTTAATATATATAAAAAATAGCTGGAATCCAAAAAAAGGTAATAAACTGTCAACTCAACCTGTGATACAGACACTTCCTGGAATGTGGGAGTTACTAAATGTTAATTGGCTCCTAAAAAAGCATTGTATGTTTAGAGCACACAAGAAAATCAAGGAAATAGCTGTCATTTTAGGAAGACACAAAGCGGTATTTTGGAGCCATTCAATTGTGATCACAAAACCTTCTATTTGAACAGAAAATTCCATCATATAAAGGACCACAACTTGGATACAGAAACAGTAAGCAGTAAGTATAGCAAGAAGGTGTGCTGGACTAAACCATGTGGTGCTCTGTTTCTCAGTGTGAGCTTAGAAGCAAGATTCATTTAGCAATACCATATTTTTTTTGCATAAAGCACACCTTGGGATGTAGTATACACCTTGTTTTGGAAAGGCAGAATGAAGGAAAAAAGATCTTTCCTCATAAGTAATTGAGTAGCAGCAGCCAGGAAGCGAAGACTGGTTATTGTTCTGCACCCTGTGGATTGCAGATTTTATGATGTTTTCTTATATACAGCATACTCCATATATAGCAGGCACTTACATTTTGAAGAGGAGCCTCGAGGGAGATAAAAAGATCTTTTAAGTGAGGTGAGTGGCAGCACCTAGGGAACCAAGTCTGCTGTCATCCATGACAGATGGGGCCCACAAACCAACCCGGTGTGTCAGTTCCAGGATCACGCACTGAGTCTGACCCCATGTGCTGGCTCTGGAGCCACATGCCAGGTAGGACCCAGTGCATTGGGTCCAGGGCCTCCTGCTGGCTCTAGCACACCAGGTCCAGGGCTTTGTACCTGGCTGGACCCCATATATCAGGTCCAACCACAGACCAACCCTGCATGCAGGCCTGATCTGGCATGTGTGGGGAGAGGGGAGGCTTCACATGGTTCCAGGCATTTTGTGGTAGGGAGAGTGGTGCCAGTGCTAATTGCTCTGGCTCCCTGTTAACTGCTGGGACTCCCAGAGAGATGACAACTCAGCCTGCCACTATGCTTTTTTCCACCCCCACCAAATTTCCAAACCTATGGTGATCCTCTATTTTGTATAACATGCATCCCAGTTTTTTCCCCGATGGTTTTGGAGGAAAAGGCGTGGGATATATGCAAGCAGATACAGTACTTTTGTTTTCACTTGTTAAGTGACAAAACTAGAGGTAAACTGATAGAGATTTTTTGGGCCGATATTGATGGCTGATTTTTAAGGAGACGTACCAGGGGATACCGATTTGATTCTGATATAAAGCCAGGCAGGCTGGAGACCAGCGTTGGGCTGGTAAGTCTGCTGTGGAGGAAGGAAGGGGCGGGCAGATCAAGGCCCCTGCAGTGAGGGAGGGAGTGGGGCAGGCGCTGCTCAGCCGGGGCAGGATGGGGCATGGGATGGAGCCACGAGTGGTGATGGAGCAGGATTATGGGGGGAGAGGGGGGAGAGAAAGCGTGCTGCAGCCACCGCAAAATTCACCGTAGCCCCACCATAGCCCCCTCTCAGCACCAACGCTGCACGTCCCGAGCACAGCCCAGCCTAGCCTAGACCCTGCCAGGAAGAGCCTGGCACAGCCCCTAGTCCTCCGCTGGGAGCCTGGCACATTCCACCCTATGCGTAGCTCTGGCCACATGCCCTCCCATGGTGTGCAGCTGTGGGAACTGCCCCCCCCCACACCCCTGGATGAACAGCTCACTGCTCTGTCTCATGCTCACCCTGCCCCAGCTGAGCAGCACCTGTCCCAGCCCCACTCCCTCCCTCACCCCAGAGGCCTTGATCTGCTCCTCCCGCACTTCTTCCCTCCCCAACCCCTTCCCCCACACCAGTTTTACCAGCCAGATGCTGGTCTCCAAACTGCTGGGCTGCACTCCTGGCCCTGTGCATGCTGCAGCTACGTGCATGCACACAGCATTTATCGGCCATATTATCAGGCAAAAAAAAGCTGATTTTCGATGCTTTCAATTTTCCCTGTAATTGGTGCCGATCTGGTATGGGACCTATGCATCAGTGCACCTCTAGATGGAACCTACTCCTACCACATTTCTCACATACACTGTGCACTCCAGTTTCCAGAAAACACCCATCCTAACTTGTTTTCGTAACTTGTTTATATTTTTTAAGTTTCAGCTTTCCCTTACTTAAAACAAGCAGGGTTACTGGCTACTGTTTTGGTTGATTTATAAATCTAGAGAAGTAAGAGAGGTGTTCATGACCAACCAAGCTTGAGCAGGCTTGCAAATTTGGAGCTCTTGGCCATAAGCATGAGCAGATCAGGAGGCTGTCAAAGTGCTGCCTGGCTATCAAAGGGTAGCATGGAACCTAGTTGCTTCAATGTAGATGCCAGATGCAATGAATCCAGAGTTACAAAATAGGGGTAGGTGGATAAATAACTGAGAAAGTGTATAGATATATTAGATGTTTCAGGCCAGAGGCAGGCAAAAAATGGCCTGCCAGGCCATTCTATCCATCCCGTGGGGCCCCTTAAAAAAAAAAATGTAGAAAATTTATATTTATCTGCTCCTGGCTGCTGGTCAAAGATAACAGGGGCAGTTGGACCCAGGGGTAGCTGGCAGGACCCAGCGGGAAAGCCGGTCCGCTGTTTTACCTCCAGTCTCCCTCACCAGAAGCCTCTGCCTGCTGCAGCTTTCACTGCTTCCTTGCATACCAGCTGGCCGCTCCAGCACCATGTGGCCCCCAGCTGCATCACTGGACCACGGGAACACACGGCTCGCACCAGTCTAACAGGGCCAGCAGGGGGAGAGACTGAGAGCAATAAGGGAGGGA
>NW_017729026.1:50026792-50029279 GCF_001723915.1 Gavialis gangeticus | reverse complement strand
CTATGAATCCTGATTGTTCTCTATTTAGGATACCGCAATTATATATAATGGGTCTGCTAGTGTTATCTTGTTTGTCTATCTTTGAGAACATCTAAAAAGTTTCTTAGGTGGGAGAGTGTAGGATGTGTGCACAGTTTTCCTGAAGCTAGTGTGAAAAGACTTTGATTAATGTTTTTCTATTTAGAGTGAATATTGGGATTGGATCTTTCATAGGTTCTTTATAGTAGCTGGTGTCTGAGAGTTGTGTGTTGTCCTCACTGATGGCAAAGGATGACTGTGGGTCTTAATTTGTCTACTGTGTGTGTGTGTGTGTGTGTGTGTGTGTGTGTATATTTGCATGTGTGGGTTCATAGGGTGAGTCCCACACCCCCCACCATACACATACAACCACAACCCCCCCTCACACTGCCATATATGCAGACGCCCACAACCCCCAGCCACGCTCCCCACACACACTCACAATCCCCCACAAACCCCATACCCACCCACACCCCACATATCCACACACCCACATGCTCCCTCACCCCCACAAAACCCCCACGAACACATCCACACACTCCCCCACCCTCCATATACCTACACACCCACAGCCCCCCACAAACCTATACCCACCTCCCCATGCCCTCCACCCCTGCAGTAAACAAGAATAAGACTTCCTTTTAAGCTATTGTGCATTCACCTCTATGTACACTACACAAACATGTAAATCAGGGCAAATATTTTTTTGGAATCAAATGATTTTGTAGAAGTTCGATTTTTAGACTATAATTTGGTATTTTTCTGGTTCAGAGATGGCAAAACTCCTTGCTGAAAGGAGTATTTACAGGGGCAAGGGGAGGGACTTCTGGTGGCAAAAGTTCAGGATTAAGGAGCAGGACTTCTAGTCACAAGGTGGTGACCAGGGGGCAGGGCACCTGTCAAGGAGCAGGGCTACCCATGCAGCCCAACAGCTTGCCAAAACTCAATAAATGGCCCTCTGCCTGAATAATTGCCTGCTCCTGTTATATGCAGACAAGGTTCTTTGGGTAGATGTGATCTCTTTTATTAGACCAACTAAGTAGTTGGAAAAAATGTTCTTTGCAAGATTTTGGGCACAAATACACCCCTTCTTCAGGCATAAGGAGATTTTGTGGTCTCCAGAGATAACATCCTTGTTAACAGCAGTATATGGAGATGAGAGAGAACAGATCCAATTACCCACCCATCAGCCCTACTGTCTCTGAAAGTTTGTATACACACAGTCAAGCCCTTACCTTTCTCTAAAAGTTTCAAGATGTTTAAAGGATAAAGGATATCAAGCAATAAGATTCACTTTTTGTAGAAAAAAAGTGATTAAATTGAGGTTTCCTGACCAGCAATTTAAATCAATTTGATTTAAATTAAATCCATCCTGCATGTAAGTACAGTATTTCTTTTTCCTGTCACTTCTCAGCATGCAGTAGAGTGGGAAGGAGAAAGTGGTAGCTAAGGATGGTGTTCCCCAGTGGAACAGCCTTTGAATCATTCTGTCTCTGACAGAGAAGTTACAAATGTAGTTACACATTATGTATATAAATCCTGAACCTTATGAAAGGGTAAATTTCATTTTTATTTCTGGTCCTGTTGCAGTAATGCCTAAAGGCCCAATCATACCACTTTTTCACAGAACTTCAGCCACATGCAGCACACAAGGTGAAGAATGCTTAACAAATGAAGCTCTTCAATCAATGCTGGCTTTATTTACTCCACAAAGAGTTGATTATTTTGTCATAAAAACCTTTCTTACATTCATGATCATAACACTGAGCACTTCACAACCACTGTGAAATTTATCTTTCCAATACTCTTTTGGGTAAGGAACATCATCATCTTCCATGTTTTAGATGGGGAATTGTGGCAGAGAGTCCTTGCACTGATGATTTAACTCAGGGATATCAAACTTCTAGATGGTGGGGGCCATGCAGGGCACAGACCCCCGGTGTTTCCCTCCCATGCATGCAGACTAACTCCCCCCCAATATGTGCACAGTCTGGAGAGTTCAGTTCTGTTTTGCTGCATGTGCAGTGTAAGCAGCGCAGACACACTCACTTTTGCACACACAGGGCTCCTCTCACATAGTTTCCCTCTACAGCACTGTCCCTCCACCTGGAGCAGTAGGGAGACTGGTAGCCAGGCAGGAGCCTGGGGACTACATGTTAATCCCTAGGGGGCTTTGCATGGCCTGCAGGCTGCCAGTTGGACAGCCCTGATTTAACTAAATGTGTTAAGAAAGGGAGGAAAGTAGATCCGGCAAACTATAGGCCCATCAGCCTGACCTGTATCCCGGGGAAGGTCGGTCTTAGAAAAGATTATCAAAGAGGCCATTCTTAACAGACTGGCCGATGGCAACATCCTGAGGAATAGCCAGCATGGGTTTGTTGTGGGTAGGTCTTGCTTGACCAATCTTATTTCCTTTTACGACCAGGTGACCTATAACCTGGAAAAGGGAGAAGAGATTGATGTTGTATA
>NW_017729026.1:50015285-50016634 GCF_001723915.1 Gavialis gangeticus | reverse complement strand
TCCCATGATCACCTCTTAGCAAAACTGGCTAACTGCAGCCTCAGCTTCACCATGATCAGCTGGCTGGGAAATTGGCTCTGTGGTAGGACCCAGAAGGTGGTGGTTGATGGAAGTCAACGTGGTGCGCTGTGGCCAGCAGGGTCCCTTAAGGCTCTGTCCTTGGGCCTCTACTATTCAACATCTTCATTAATGATGTGGACATTGGTATCAGAAGCGGACTGGCCAAGTTCGCCGATGACACAAAACTCTGGGGTAAAGTGTCCACACCTGAGGACAGGAGGGTGATCCAGGCTGACCTTGACAGGCTCAGGAAATGGGTGGATGAGAACCTAATGGTGTTTAACACTGAAAAATGCAAGGTTCTCCACCTTGGGGGGAAAATTCTGCAGCACTGCCAAGCCTATAAGTATGCTACTCTGGATAGCACCACAGATGAAAGGGACTTGGGGGTCATGATTAACTACAAGATGAACGTGAGCCTTCAATGTGATGCTGCTGCTAGTAAAGTGAGCAAAACGCTGGCTTGCATCCATAGATGCTTTTCAAGCAAATCCCAGGATGTCATTCTCTCATTGCACTCGGCCTTCGTGAGGCTGTAGCTGTAGTACTGCATCGTTTTGGGCTCCACAATTCAAAAAGGATGTGGAGAAGCTTGAGAGGGTGCAGAGGAGAGCCATGTGCATGATCAGAGGTCAGGAAAACAGATCTTATGATAAGAGGCTGAGAGCCATGGGACTCTTCAGCCTGGAAAAGCGCAGGCTCAGGGGTGCTTACCAGGATCCGGGGGAACATCTGTTCACCAGAGTGCCCCAAGGGATGACAAGGTTGAACGGTCACAAACTCCTCCATGACTGTTTCAGGCTGGACATAAGGAAGAACTTCTTTACTGTCCAAGCCTCCAAAGTTTGGAATAGACTGCCACTGGAGGTGGTTCAAGCACCTACTTTGAATGCAGGGAGCTGGACCTGATGATCTTCCATGGTCCCTTCCAGCTCTAATGTCTATGAAATCTATGAAGTTTTTAAAGATGTTCCTGCTACAGGCAACCCCCACTTAGCGCTCTTAATTGGTTCTGGAAAAACCGAGTGCTAAGCGAAACAGCATTAAGTGAAACCCACTTTCCCATAGGGTTTAATGTAAATAAATATAATTGGGTCCTGCGCTCCTTCCAGCCCTGGCCCTACCACTCTCTGCAAGGCACTGCATGGGCTCCGCCAGGGTAGGCATTGGCTTCTCCTGGCCTCACTGTTCTGCCACTGTGATGGCCTCTGCCAGCCTGCACCCGTTGGCCACCAGTGCACCTGTGCACTGTCCCAATTGGGGACCCGCCCGCCCGCCCAGGGATTAAC
>NW_017729026.1:50005054-50015180 GCF_001723915.1 Gavialis gangeticus | reverse complement strand
CCCTCACCAGCCCCTGCTGGGCATGGTGCCCATCACCATCACCCTCACTTGCCCCAGGTCAAGCAGGGGGCTAGCTGAGGGCACTGCCAGTGCCCTGCCACTGCAAGGAAAGGAAGAAGTTGAAAATCCTCTTCTTGTCTGTTGGCCTCTCACACCCCCCACCGTCCCTTCTCGCCAGCACCACCATTCCTCCCCGCCTGCTGGCCACTCCAGCACCACGTGCCGGAGTGGACCCCAGGCTCCTGCCACCCTGCCTTGGGCCCCATCAGCCCAGGCTCCATGCTTATGCTGCCCGGCCCCCCACCCACCCCTTCTCTCCACTACTTCTTCCTGCTCTGGGCTCCCGCCACTGCTTCTCCCCATCCCCCTGCACTGAACATTATAATGAAACTGCTAAGTGCTAAGAGAACCAGGTAGGTATTTTTAATGCACGCTATAGTGCAACCACAGTAAGCGAAACTGTGTTAAGCAGGCATTGCTTGTACTTCACAATTACTGGAAATCAAGAGCGTGTACACAGGGAATTTGAGAAGAGTAGCTAGCATGCAGTAGATTCAAAGTCTGGCTTACTTTTGTGGTTACTCTCCCAGAGATAGGCTCTTGCTGCATGTGAAGAGTCCAAACAGGAAATGAGTGCAGAGTAAACATTGTCCTACAAATTGACACTCTATAGCTGTTGCAGAAACTTTATCCCAGAAGCAAGCCCTATAAGATGTCTACACAAAGATGTTTTTAAAGCAAGCGTATAAGTTAAAAAAAATCAACAAAACATCTATTTAGATAGACCAGAAAAACTGATGCCAAAAATTAAAAGTGCCAGCTAATTCTTAGGTTTTTGTTTCTAAGCTCCTAACTTGATACAATTAAGACTTAATTTCCCACACTCACCCCACCACACACAGCAGCTGCTACCAATTGCAACTAGAAGGATGCGAAATATTCTGGGTTACTCAAGGCTAACTGCTACATGATTCATGCTAGGAACCCAAAATGCCATGTTGGAAAGCATATTTTCCAGACCTCAGCTCTTTCTTGTTGCTCTTTTCTGACTCATTTTTACACTTTTTATTGTTTTTGGAAAGTAGGAACCACAACTCCACATAATGTCTTTCTTTGGGACTGTGCTCTGAGGTAACATCATCTCCATGCTCCTGCTCTATATTCCTTTTTCACATATGCACATGAAAAAAACATATTAGCGCTTTTAGCCACAGCACTACTCTGCTTTCCAGGAAATAATCCTATTTCCTGTAAGTATGACCTTTCTTTCTGTCCTCAGGTATACTGCCTTACATTTGGTTATATTAAAATGCATGCTGTTTGATTATAGGTGAATTCTATTCAATACAGATTTCTCAATAAACTATTATTGTTGAATTACTACTGTTGTTATTCACCAATCCACCAGTATTTGCAGACATGCAAGCTTTCAAGCATGTTTTTATATTACTATCACTGATAAAAACATTAAGTAGCATTAGGTGGAGAACCAATTCCTGTGGGAACCCACTTAAAAAAGAAACCCTTGATCTTCTGTTTTCGTATTTAGTTATGCTTTAATGTTTATAAATTAGCCAGGGTTTAATCCACCTAATACATGCTATAGTGGTTTTCTATTATGCTAAAATTTTTAATGAGGAGAATGTCATGCAGTGGTAAAGTCATGAGACTAAGTGAACACAAAGTGATAGTATTTTTCATACGTTTGTAAACACCTGGCAATGGGTCTCCCGGGTGCTTCATATAAGTAACTAATTTATTTATTAACCGAAGTTTCTAACTATCCTACCTGTAACTTATGTGATATTTAGTAGTGATAAAGTTTACGTATATTTGTGTAACTTGTATCTTACGACAAGAGGTAGGAGTAAAAATATTATGCAAAGTATCAGTTCTTTTGCAACAATGGCAATGTATTACAACACATTAAATACATTAGATTATATATAGTTTGAAGAGCACTGTGCGTTAGTTTAACCATACAGTGAAAAAGTCAGTGCGCGCAATATTAAGCAACACCTCTATAAATGGATCATATGACCGAAGCAAAAAGATACTGCATCCAGCAAACTGTACGTGCACTTCAAACAGAAAGAATGTAATTACTGAAACTACCCCTGAAGCATCCAGGGTATGACAGTAAACTGCATCCAACTGGAGGGCCTGGTGCAATGTGGTGGGGCTACTCATGGCGGGGTAGTGCCTATAAAATACCAATACTGCAACCTCCAGGGTAAGGTGAGTATAGGGTGCCTCAAAACCCTACCCTACTGCCTTGTGGATACTCCTTGGTTGGAGAAAAGCTAAGGGGACATCACCCTGACAGAAATGTGCCCTTGCTGAGGTGTTAGGCAGTCAGCAGCAATTCTTATCTGTTGCCCTCTGGAAGAAGCTACAACCATTGAGGCATTGAATGTCTGGACTTTGGATTCTGTCTCAACGGTCTAAAGGGGAGGTGGTAGATCCTGGGTAGCCTCCACTCCTCCATACTCTTGCTTAGGCATGCATGTCAAATGTCTTGGTGACTGGACTGCTTATGCATACACCATGAACCAGAGGACTGATGGTTACCTACTACTCCTGAACCAATAAGCAAGATTTATATAATGCAAGTGGTTCCAGTGATTTAAAAAGGACTACTCATTTGTATAAAGTAAAGATTGTGTGCAAATCTTTACGGGATCAAGGCTTTAGAAAATGGTTAGGATTCTGGGTATACATTTATAAAAAGTGCAAGACAAACATCAATCCACATAAGATGGCAGGATCTCAGGTTGGTAAAATGGTACTATTTAATAATTATATCAGTAAAAGACCATAATAAAATGAAGGGGGAAAACAATACTAATAAAAATCAACCACAAAGCTTCCCTACATGGCAAGGCCCAACTTCAGGTTTCTGTTGCAAAAAATGGTATCACTAATATATGGGAGATGCTTTCCCTTCAGTTACTTCCCTGCTTCAAAAGAGCAAAGCAAGGGCAAAAATTCACTAAAAAGATGCTCACACGCCATGCGTGTAACTAACTAGCTGAATGGACAGTGATTGACCAGTGTGATGGGGCACCCCGGGGTGCTGCTGCAGGAAATGCGAAGAGATAGCCAGATAAAGGCAGGCTCAGGCTCTCCTTGCCTAGCTGCTCCCCTGATCCTACTGCCTGCCCCTCCGCAAGAAGGTAAATCTTGTAATGAATTAGTTTTGGAGAGCCACTCAATCTGCAAAAGTTATGGAGCGACATCTCTGGTCTAAAAAGGTTGAGAACTGCTGGTTTAATAGTTGTAAGGGAATGCAAAATCTAGGGCCAAGTCACTAGACAAAATTATATTCAGCTGTTCTCAGTGTTTTAAATGTAGATGTATACGTTACATATTGAGTTCTCCTAGTGGTTTGGAATCTTAAAATAGGACTTTTTAAGAAATATATTTAGAAAGTTTATCACTTCATCTTAAAAAGGAGACTCCCACAAAGTGTCTTTCTTGCTACCTTTTAAATAAACTGTTAAAATTAAAATATATTATAGTACTTCAGGAAAAATGTGGAAGCTAGCTTTCAAATGCTACATGCCTTAAGGCAGTTTAGAAGTCATTTTTGAGTGTGAAGAAGTGTAATATAGCATACATAATACTATTCTCTTATATTTTTGCATAAAAAGGTGGCTAACTTTTTACAATCTGGATGCCAAGGAGTACCTGACATAAAAGCAAATTGTGTACATTCTGCCCTGCTCAAACCAAGAGACATAGCAACCATTCAGTACTATGTCTGAATCAGTGCTAATGTGAGCTTGTAGCAAAAGCAAAATGCTATGGAAAACAACAGAAAAAAAATGAAAAAGAACAATAATCCAAAACCAAAATGTTAACAGCAAGAAAATGTGTTCGGAATATCATGTCTTAATTGGTGTTTCTTTCCCTCTGTGTGTTATACCAGGCCTGTTTTGAGTGTCTCTGGACACACACCAACTATGTAGGTTGCTTACTTCCCTGGTTGCATGTCATGTAGGCCATGTCCCCTCCATAACAGTGCCCCTGTGCTCTGCATGCTACACCACAAGGGTCCCTCCTGCTGTGCTGCCCAGCAAGTGCCTTGCTGCAGTGTGATCCACACTGCATTGCACTCAGTCCCTGAGGCCCTTTGAGCCACCTGGCAGTGGGCTCCTGCAGATTGGTCCCTAAGAGCAAGGTCAAGCAGTGGAAGCTGGAGAAGTGAGAAGGAGCTGAGAGTCTGGTGGTATCAGCTGCTAGAGAGTGGTGGGGGCAGAGATGCCCAGACTAGCTAAAATAAAACACAGTACATTCATTCTGTTATCCAATAAAACTTGGCCAAACCAAACAAAGCACACACATAGATCTCACAATTTTTAGCATGAACTTGGGACCTGTAGCTATTCCAGAACTTCAATATCTATTAATAAACTAGTGGCAGAGTGGCACTGCTCTCTGTTGACAAGACTGCCTTGATAATATTGGAGCAAAGCTATGATTATATAAGCATTTCTGAGGGGTCTTCAGGCAAACTTTGTTAATACTTTCTTTTCAGACACCTGAACTGAGGTCTGCACACTATCATAACATTTGATCATTTCACCTGCCTTATAGAGGCTGTCTCTTAGGATTCTGTAAGATTCTTGTGCAAACAGTACAGACAGTTTTCTTCTAGTGCACAGAAGAATGTCCTTAATTACAGCATACTCCAGTGACTCCCAACCAGGGTGGCATAGCACTCACCAGGGGTTCCTTGAGATCATTTCAAGGGTATCCTGGAGTACCAAGCAATGTTAGGACTGTTAGGTCCTTGCCTTGTTCAGGCACCATTGGTGCACATACTTTTGGTTCACTATAACCTGCCTGTGCAGGTTAGCGTGCATATAGAAGAGCGTGCCAAGATCTGACTATCAAATCTGAGAAAGACAACTCTAGTTATACCAATTTTCTATTAGTGTAATGGTGGTGTAATTCTTGTTGATAAGACTTCACAACATTACTGTGAAGATATTCATGTAACATTTTACTTGTTGAAACTACTAACTGTGATATATTACGTGCGTTATACATACTCGCTTCTATATGCCATAACTTTGATTTAATTTCTAAATTCCCCATGAATTTTATATTCCTCGTGGGGTAAGAACTAGATAAAAATGAGTTATCTACTGCTTGGTTACTTGGTACCACTGACCATGGGCAACATACAATTTCAGTTTACATCAAATGCAAAAGTATTTCCAATTCCTCAACAAGTGAATGAGGCAGAGGAAGAGGAATGTGTATATTGTACTAGGAGAAAAGTAAAATCATGATTTGTTTGTTTATAGAAAGGGAAAAAGGAAATCCTCTGGAAGAGCGATTAAGCCAAAGTTATCATCTACAGGATTCCAGTATGTCAGTGTAGAAGTTTAAGTAACCGTGACTTTTTGAACAGAGCAGAAGATACCATAGAGATTTCCTCTCAACCTAACTTTATAAACACTATGATTGTTTAGACTCACTGAATTTTTCTCCCCATACAAACTGTCAGTGTTTAGCAAATTATTTTTTTTTTTATAGTTGAGATGCTAATTAGCTGCTACATAAAACTAAATTCACTTCCATATAATTATTATGTTTAGTAGAAGAGGTTAAGATCTTATTACACCCGAAGGAACAAGCATAAGGAACTACAAGCACAGAGACAGAAAGAACCCTATCAGATCCAAAGTCTGTTAGGTTCAGATTTCGCTAGTTGCTTTGTATATGTAAATCCCATTGAAGGTAGTGGAAGGTCTGCCTGGGATGCCCTTTAGGATCCAACCTCCTCTGAAATGGAAATGACCAAGATGTAACCAGGTTAAGCGAGGATGACATCAAAACAGCCATGGTTCTTCAGACCTCCACAATGCCTAGAATAAAGCTGCACCATGTGACCAAGGACAGACTACACTATGGATCCATGCTGTCTAAGCACAATTATTTGCATGTTTCCGATATGGAACAATGTTATTTTAACAAAGGCTTCACACGAGTAGAGCAGACGGGGTCTACCTTCATGGAACACCTTGAAGTAACAGGGCCTTAGCAAGCATGATGCTACAACAAACCTTTTAGCAAAGTATCTAGTCCACTCTACATCACCAGAAAATCCAAACTGGTCTCAAATACACCATCAGGAACCTCTCTATCAATTACTTTCCAAAATCAAAGGAATTCAAGGTAATTCCTTTACAACTAAGCTCCCAACATAACAGTTTGAGGAAAAACGTTTTCCACTAACCTAAATGGAAAAATAAGTGTCACTTCCTACACAATCAGATAACAAAGATGCAGTACAGATCACAAATGCAATATTCATGTAAGCACCACAGACACTGAATTGTAGTTTCACTTTAATCAAAAGAGAGAGGCCCCATTTCATGAATGTATACCCATATACAATACAATAGCCCTAAGAGGCAAAGATAACATGTAGCACCTAAATACCCTAATAACACCAGTATTAGGAAGAGAAGCGGAGAAAAGAACAAGGACACTCAAAGTTAAACACTCAATGGGTGCATTAAATGGAGCTGAACAATCCTCCTCCATTTCCCTGTGATAAAGTCTAACTGAAATACAGCTGTATTAGCCTCTGTTAAAGTTCCCCTAAAGCAGCAATCCCCTAAACCAGGGTGCTGAGCAGCAATCCCCTAAACCAGGGTGCTGTGGCATGCTACCAGATCCTTTTAAAGGTGCCACAAGTTGTCATGCAGTATTAGGTGTGCAGACACCTGCATGATTCATAAGAAAAAAGGCAGGGTAAATGTGCACCTTATAAACTCATTAATCATATACATAGCATAGACATATGATTTTCACCTTATAGAATCATTCATCATATGGTATATGTATGTATAGCATATATACGCATACATATAATGTGTGTGATACCAGGTGTCAGCAACGTTTTTGGGCAGAGTATGATCCACGACCTTGACTTTTAAGATGCTGGCGCACCAGGGCGGATGGTGTGGGAGCCATGAGGGGCCCAATCCTTGCTGTGGGAGTGCAGCCCTGGCCCCTTCCCTGCCATTTGCCCCGAGACACAAGCAAGAAGCAAAATGTCTTCGAATGCCACACTCTGGCAGCCGTGCTAGGGTTTGCCTAGCTCTGCATTATACTACAGTAAAATATTTGTTATCCGGCATTTAAGTAACCAGAAATTCTATTAACTGGAATTTCCGGCTGGCTGGCTGGCCGGCCAGCCAGCCACAGGGGTGGAGGCGGGGAAGCTCACATGCAGCGGTCACTGCCGCCACTCACCACCCTTTGCTGCCACTGTTCTACATGCAGCTGCTGTTACAACCTTCCTTCCCCCCCCCTGCATTATTTGAAAACCCCTGCCTGGCTATTTCAGACAACCAGAATTTTTACATAACCAACAATCCCCTTACTCCGGGGATGCCAGATAACAAAGATTTTACTGTATATATTACCTATGCATGATATGTATGTATAGCATATGATTAATGACTCTATAGGATGAAAAGCATATCTGTTTAGTATATATTATACTATTAACGTAACCATACTATATATTATATTATACATGTATGTTAGGAATGTGAAAAGTTAAATGTTTAAACGATAAGTATACTTATACTGGTAATGCATTACCAGTTAATGTTTAGCACAGGGTGCAGTCCACTGGGGAAGGGAAGTGGCGCAGTGTGTCAGAAACAGGAAGGTGGCAGGGCAGGGAGGAGGGAGGGATGAGGGGGGACTAATACCCATACCCATAATACGCCTCCTTTCCAGTGCACTGGCATGAAAACCCCTCACCTGCTGCTGCCACCCATGGCTTCATGTAGGCTGCGTTGTCTGGTAGGGCTTGCCACAGACTCCTCCTCCCCCTCCCAGGGAGCAGCTCCCAGCAGTACCTGTATCTGAGTGGGTTTGTGCACAGCCTACAACTCCCCATGGTGCTCTGGGCAGGCAGCTGCAGCCCCTTCCTTGTAATGGGATGGGACAGGCACCAGCCTGGGGTCCACATGCCCTGGCGGGGACTAGCTATGTAATATTGCTTAACCATTTAATCAACATAATTAGAGAAGATGAAATGGATAATTTTTATCCCTACTAGGTGGTTTAAAGTCAGGGAGGTTTACCTACCTAAGCACCAGAGATCATTGGGATTTCCACACCCCCCATTCCCCACTCCCTTCCCCATGTATTCCACGGTCCTTGAACAAAAACGGTTACTCCCTGTTTGTAGCCAGTTTATGAAATAACAGCACGAAACAAGCAGCTGCAGTATTTGGGGTTAAGAATACCACCAGGACTACACATCTTAGTCATGAAGACTCTCCAAGTAAGGTTCCATCGAGTCTGACAAAAGCAGCATCAGGCTTGGTACAAAGTAGGGACATAAAGAATTAAATGATTAATCATTTAATGGATAAACCCAGTGATGGCAGGTTACAGCTTACTGTTTATTGTTTAGCAAATGGCGAGCCAAGGCTTGGCAGGGAAGGGAGAAGCAGGGGGCTCCAAAGGTATGGAAAGGTGGCAGGGTGAAGGGCCTAATATCTACAGCTATGCTCTGTGGACCCCAGTGCAGCTGCTTGCAGCCTCCCCACTGCCTGCCACAAGCAGCCCAGGCCCTGGGCAGGCCCCTGCTGCCTGTCTAAGAGCCCAAGCTGCTCATGGCAGGCAGCAAGAAGGTTGCAAGCCAGTGTACTGGGGTCCATACAGCTTAGCTATTAGGTACTAGTCCCCCCTAACCCCCCCACACCACTGCTGTCCACAAGCAGGCTAGGGGTTACCATACCAAGTAATTGTGTAACCATTGTAATTACAACAGATTAAACGGATATTTTTTAAATCAGTATTTACATCCCAAATGCACGTAATGTATGGTGTATGGTATATGCATGCTGTATACACTACCACAGGTTTCCTTCGCTTTAGGCTGTACATGCATTCCTGGAAAACAGCATGTAACTCAATTACTTATAAAATGTAACAAATAGGGATACGTTCCAAGACCTTGACTGTACTGACCCCCAGACCCATTTCTACCACTTCTACAAGACAACTGTGGTACTCACCAACAGCACAGGGCAGTAGTGAATGTTACCATAATGGGGATAGCAACTACAGAAACATATCTCAGACAAGCAAGGAGCACAGATCCACAGAGAAGACTATATTTTGGTGCGCGTCACTCTCACAAAGCACTGCACAAAGCAGATAACTGCACACTTCCACCACACCAATTGCATAGAAGTGAATTTACCTTCCATATAACAAATTTTTGGTATAAAAAGGATCGTGTAGGAGAATTTGCACATACAGAACATGCATAAAGCAAAGAAAACCTGTATACTCTATATAGCATATACTCACCTCTCTCTCTCTCTCTCTCTCTCTCACACACACACACACAACAGCGGTTTCCAACCTGTGGTCCATGAACACCTGGCGGTCTGCAGACTGTCTAACAGGTTGGTGAATGAGCGCTACGATCTATCAACAGTGTCTGAATACCCCCACTTAAAATTGTGGGGCTCTGCACCTCCAGTCAAATTTTTTAGGGGTCCACAAATGAGAAGAGGCCGAAAGCCAGGGCTCTAGCATATCGCCCATGGCTCTCCCTGGTTGAGAATCGCTCCTTTTGGGGAACCTGCGGGAGTCTAGTGAAGTCAACCCTATCCCCAGGAATGGGACGGCTGTCCAGGGGCCTGGCGTAGGCCTGTCTCACTTGGGGTGTCCTCCTTTACTCCACTTCTCCCCCAGCCCCCCATCAGGGCATTTAGGCCACGCACCTTGACACCTGCCTGCTCTGCCCTGCCCTGCTGGGGCCTCTCAGGCTCTCCCCAACCCGCTCCCTCTAGCCCAGACGCGCGAAAGCAGGAGGCCGTCCAGGGACAGCTGCAAGGGGCTGAGTCCCCAGAGCTCGCGCCCAGCGCGCCCCTTCCCCGCGGGCCCCCCACCCGGCCCAGCCCAGTCCAGTCCGGCCCGCACCTCCTCCACGGTCATCTCCTTGTAGTCGATCTCCTCGAAGTTGAGCACCGGGGGAGTCTCGATCATATCCGCCGAGGCGGCCGCAGACATGCCGGGGCCGGAGCCGGGCCCGGGCCCGGGGCGGCGCGGGCTCAGTGGGGCCGGGCCG
>NW_017729026.1:50003808-50004242 GCF_001723915.1 Gavialis gangeticus | reverse complement strand
CCCCGCCCGCCCCGCGCTGGCCCCGGTCCGCGGGGAGGCGGGAGGAAGGTCATGCAAGAGCAAGGCCGGCTGTAAGCTCCCCCCTCGCCCACTCGCACCCCCCTGCGCCCTACGGCGAGAGACAGCTGTCTGCAGAGGTGAGGAAGCGCACTTGGATGTGCGCGTCTGCCCCGCGCCTCCTCCCTACGGCTAGAGAGAGAAATGGCTCTCTAGCCTGAGATGGAAGGAAGTGTATGGGGATGTGTGTGTCTGCACACGCACACATATTTCTATCTATAAATCTATTTGTAGATGTAAGGAAGTGCACTGGGATGTGCGTGTCTGCATCCCCCTGCCCCTTAAATCTATAGATAGAAGTATCTGTCTAGCCTGAGATGGAAGAAAGTGTACTAGGAGGTGTTTAAGCGCCCCCACCCCCGCTCTATAGCTAGAAG
>NW_017729026.1:49998018-49998808 GCF_001723915.1 Gavialis gangeticus | reverse complement strand
ACTGACCCCCAGACCCATTTCTACCACTTCTACAAGACAACTGTGGTACTCACCAACAGCACAGGGCAGTAGTGAATGTTACCATAATGGGGATAGCAACTACAGAAACATATCTCAGACAAGCAAGGAGCACAGATCCACAGAGAAGACTATATTTTGGTGCGCGTCACTCTCACAAAGCACTGCACAAAGCAGATAACTGCACACTTCCACCACACCAATTGCATAGAAGTGAATTTACCTTCCATATAACAAATTTTTGGTATAAAAAGGATCGTGTAGGAGAATTTGCACATACAGAACATGCATAAAGCAAAGAAAACCTGTATACTCTATATAGCATATACTCACCTCTCTCTCTCTCTCTCTCTCTCTCACACACACACACACAACAGCGGTTTCCAACCTGTGGTCCATGAACACCTGGCGGTCTGCAGACTGTCTAACAGGTTGGTGAATGAGCGCTACGATCTATCAACAGTGTCTGAATACCCCCACTTAAAATTGTGGGGCTCTGCACCTCCAGTCAAATTTTTTAGGGGTCCACAAATGAGAAGAGGCCGAAAGCCAGGGCTCTAGCATATCGCCCATGGCTCTCCCTGGTTGAGAATCGCTCCTTTTGGGGAACCTGCGGGAGTCTAGTGAAGTCAACCCTATCCCCAGGAATGGGACGGCTGTCCAGGGGCCTGGCGTAGGCCTGTCTCACTTGGGGTGTCCTCCTTTACTCCACTTCTCCCCCAGCCCCCCATCAGGGCATTTAGGCCACGCACCTTGACACCTGCCTGCTCTG
>NW_017729026.1:49994410-49997148 GCF_001723915.1 Gavialis gangeticus | reverse complement strand
GGATCTATAGATGGAAATACACACGCACCCCCTTAGAGGTCTGTAGATAGAAATATCTATCTGTAGCTGCAAGGAAGTATACCTGGATGTGCGTGTCTGCACCCCCCTTAAATATATAGATAGAAGTATCTTTCTAGCCTGAGATATAAGGAAATGTATCGGGATGTGTCCACATGCTCCCCCCCCCCTTAAATCTATAGATAGAAACACTTACACACGCTCTTAGATACACGCACCCTTAAATACACCCTCCCTTAGATACATAGAAAGAAATATCTATCTATGTGTAGACGTAAGGAAGTATACCCAGATGTGCATCCAGACACACACACACACACACCCCGCCTTAGATCTGTAGCTAGAAATATCTCTAGCTCTATCTATAGATGTAAGGAAGTATACTCAGATGCGTGTCCAGACGGACACACACAGCTTTTATAGATCTGTTGATAGAAATATCTATCTATAGACGTAGGGAAGTATACTTGAATGTGTGTGTCTGCACACACAGACACACGCACACACACATCTATAGATCTATAGAAAGAAATATCTATAGATGTAAGGAAATGTACACGTGTGTCTATATAAACATGCCTCTGTTAAATCTATAGATAGAAATAGCTCTCTAGCTAGAGATGTGAGGAAATGCATTCCTATGTGTGTCTACTCGCACACACTGAACCCCTCCCCCCTTAAATCTATAGGTAGATATATCTACCTACAGATATAAAGGTAGCATACTCAGATGTGTGTGACCATACTCTTCCCCCTCCTTAAATCTGCTGGCAATGGGGGATTGTTCTCTTTAAGTCATATTTTCTTCCATATGTCCCAGTATCTGCCTGTGTCTTCTAATATTTTTAACTTTAATGGTTATACGATTATAAAGAAACCTTGAAACGTGAACCATGTGTTACTGATACAGGATCACTCTGCTGGGTCGGCAAATAACCTAAAAGATTAGTTTGGGAAAGTTGGCTGTTCTCACTCTCACTAATGGGGTGTTAGCTCTGAAATTGAAGATGACAGTTTAAATGCCACTATTGATCAAACAACAAATATGTTATCCCAGTCCCAAAATGCGGAGTGGGGAATTTAATATCAAAATAAGTAACACAAGGGCTAATGTGCTGATTGCATTACTTATTTTCTGATTTCATTAGAAGATTGTATTATTACATTTTAAAGGAAACTACCACTGCCATATTATTCTAGATTAACGCCAGTAAAATCAATCGATTTTTACCAACATAAACCTAGAGTAACACAGTGGTATATCAGGGCCTCTACCAGCTTTTTTTCTTTTCTCTGGGGTGGGAGAGACAAAGTAAAAGCTGGTGATCCTACATCTACCCTTTATTGGCTGCACTAGCCCCTAATACCAGCTCTAGAGTTTGTAAAAAGCAGCTGGAATTAATCACTTGTAGTCCATATAACAAAAGAGAGTTATGTTTAGGTGATTACCATTGTATGGTGTTCAGGAGTGTGGTACTAACCATTAGTCCGTGTTAGCTTGGAAAGGGCCAGACCCCACATCATAGCTTTAGATTGTGAGGTGCTCAAAGCATGGACCACTCTTTTTGGATATTTAAAAGGGCCTAATCTGTAGCATGTGCTACATCTAACATGCTGAATAACAACTATTAACAAAATCCCGTTCTTATGAAAATCAAAACAAATTAAATATACAGGTAGTCCTCGGACTTACAACACAATTGGTTCCTGAAAACGGCATCTTAAGTCGAAACGTTGTAACAGAACCAATTTTCTCATAAGAAACAATGTTATAAATGGGGGATTCGTTCTTGAACCAAGGCCCGATACCCTATTTTCACCAAAAATAACCCAGAATTTTGTATTCAATCAATTATAGATGAGTAACACGTCCACATTAATGTGTTAATATTGTAAATAGCAACATATTGATTTGGAAGGACTTCTCTGAGGTGACTTTGCTGGACTTTTTGAAGGGTTCCTGGCTGGATTCTTCTCAGGAGTCTTGCCTCCAGGTTTTTCTGGAGTCTTGTCTGCTTTCTTAAAGAAAGTGTCCAAGGAAGTTTGGACAGATGTTCTCCAGGGAGATGGGTGACACAGCGACTTGTTCGCTATCATGGCGTCACATCAGATCAAGTGTTGTAAAGTAGAAACTGGCGTCAGAAGGTTGAAACGGTGTCAATTTATAAATGTTGTAAGTGTGAATTGTTGTAACTTGAAACATTGTAAGTCAAGGGAGGACTGCCTGTATACCTATTTCCAGATTCTTTTAAAATATAGCAAAATGTTTTGAAATACACTAAAAAATATATATTCCTTTCCACAGCAATTTTTATCAGTGTAGTACAGATCATTGACATAGCTGTTTAATTTTGCTATTCTGCACCACTTCATATTGCTATGAGAGCAGAAGAGAATAGTGTTTCAAGTGGTCAATACTCATACTTGAGGCCAGATTTTTAAGGGAGACCAGCACCTACTGGCTCCCATCATGAGATTGATGGTTAGCTCTTCAGAAGAGCCAACATGTTGAGCAGTTCTCGGATTCTGTCTCTAGATCTGTTGCTTTCTTCCATGGCATGGTTTTACTTTCTTGGACCTATGTCTCCATTGTTTTTTATCTAATCTTCTATATTAGCACATGACACTCAGATGATATTGGAATAACAACTGCATTTCATAACACAATTTAAAGAGATGAAAATTTAGCCAAAAATAGAAACAAATACACCCCTCCCCTG
>NW_017729026.1:49975218-49989410 GCF_001723915.1 Gavialis gangeticus | reverse complement strand
GGTTTTACTTTCTTGGACCTATGTCTCCATTGTTTTTTATCTAATCTTCTATATTAGCACATGACACTCAGATGATATTGGAATAACAACTGCATTTCATAACACAATTTAAAGAGATGAAAATTTAGCCAAAAATAGAAACAAATACAACCCTCCCCTGCAAAACAAATGGGCCAATAGTCGCCTTTTTCAACCCGTTCTGATTACAAGAAGCATATTCAGATTACCCTATTATATTATTTTAAGCCCTAAACACTGCTCCCTCTGATTAATCCAAGCCAGTAGCAATCGTATCAATTAATCACAATTTATTGTTTAGTAAAATGTATATTTTAGAATATTTATCCTTTCCAGAAACTGTAAGGCTACTCCCTAGACACCTTTTGTTGTTTTTGAAAACACATATTTCAAAAACACATTTCCTTCCACAGTTCTGGCTTACTGCATAAAGCCATTTACTTTATATTTAATTTCTAAGGCTAACTGAATCTGAGGAGTGAGTCTTCCTGCATATAATGTCCTGTGAACATTATACAGTAGTGATATTCATTTTGTTCACAAGCTAGAACATGGGTTTGTGGGATATTGAGAAAATGAGATAATAGTAAGATTAATGGAAGGTTGGGCTTGTTTCATGATTCAAAGGCCTCTTTTGAGAATACATATCAAGCAAATTCCAGTTGCTGCCAAGTATATTTTTGCCCTGTTTTTCTTCTACAGTCATGCTACCTTTATTTTTTGTTGATGAGAGCAAGGAACACAAAGGAGAATTCCAATTATAGTTGTCTGTAAGTATCACAGGAATAAAAAGCTCTGTTTGCAAAAACAAAATCACAATCCTTATCAAAATATGTCACCATTGGGAAGATAAGACTTAAACGATGGTATAATTTAAGTTATTCATTTCTTTTTTTTGACTGACACAACTTTTAATTAGTACTGTTAACTTTGAGGGCTTAGTATCACTTGTATACTACTAAGCAAAAGGATTTCAAATATTTCTTACATACAAACACATGCAAAGAGAGAAAGAAAGCTTACTAAAATAATTATAAAAAAAATCATTGAGCCTATAGGTTTTCATCTGCACCCATCACATTCGGGGTGCTTTGAGAGGAAGGATATTCTCCTGGTTAGGGAAGTAGCTTAGAACTCAGGAAACCAAAGTTCAATTCCATGTTTTGCTGTGGACAACTATGCCATTTGGGTCCCCTGCTACCATAAATATGTCTGCTTTGTAACCAGAGGCTGTCTAGTAAAAATTCAAAGACAGTTATGGGAACAGGAGCTAGAACCCAACACTCTTCTTTCCTGGGGGAGTGCCCTCTTTACTGGACTTTTGAGTGAGCTATTATGCTATTCCTTCTTGCTTGCTTTCATGTAGGCTCATTCCCAGCAGCACGTGGGAATCTGGCTTCAGCTGCATGCTGCTCCGGATGGGACAGACCCGCCCAGGTCGGCCCCAGCCAGCAGAGGTGGCGGTGGAGCTGTGCGCCACTCGGTACTGACCAGCACAGGTAGGGGGAAAGTGCAGCTGAGCCCCTGCTGCTCTGGCTGGGCTCATCCTGTCCTTAGCGGCACATGGCTACTCCTCTTTCCACACACGCTGCGTTGGCAACGTCAAGCTGACGCAGCGCGTATGGGAACTTTGTCCCTTCCCCAGCCCTTCAGCAGCCATTAGGAAGCTGCTGAGGGGCTGGGGGTGGGACAAGGGGTGGGAACGAAAGTAAACAGTGCTTACTTTCGTTTCCTGTCACAGCACCGCGGGCCTCAGAAAATGCCTTGGTGGGCCGCATGTTGGACAAGGCTGCCTTAAGGCTGTTGTGCAAAAGGTGGGCACTACTAATGATTTTCAAGAGTAAACTGAAATAGGGTCAGAGTGATTTTCAAGAGTGAACAGGATACTGAACTTTATGCTGTAGTCAGTTAGGGCAGGGGTTTTCAACCGGGGCTATGCTTGCCGATCAGCCATGGGGGACTCCCTCCCGCTTGTTGACTGGCTCCTGGGATACTATTCCCCCTCACCCCCACTCATCTGACTGCCGTGGGACTCCTGCCTTGTCAACTGGCCACTGGGGGCACAATGACCGAAAAAGGTTGAAAACCCCTGAGTTAGGGCTTTGAGGTTCAGACAGAAATCTACACTATAAGTAATGATCCCGACACGATGAAAGAATACCGTTCAGAACTGAGTCAGACTTCTGAGCTCTGATGGGGAGAGGGATTTCATGCACACCCCTGGGCCTCATGTTCCTGTTGGCTTACTTTAGGCCAGGGATGGGCAAAATGGTGGATCTGGCCAGTGGCTGGACTCCATTTCCCAGCAGCTCCTGCCCACATGGCTGGGGTGGGTTTCCATGGAGACCCCAGCAGCAGCTGGCCGTGATAGTGCGAGGCTGGGGTTTCTGTGGAGACTGCCCCAGCAGCGCTGGCAGGGCACACATCAGGGTGCAGAGCTTCTCCGGAGCCAGGCTGGAATCTTGTGGTGGTGACAGCGTGGTACAGAGCCAGGGCAGAGCCGCGATCTACAGCCTGCATGCCCTGGGCAGGGTCGTGAAGGCAGTGGATCACGACTCTGCCGCAGCTCCTTGCAGTACTGACAGCCTGGTCTAGACTGGGGCAGAGCCACGATCTGCTGCTTGTCCCTGCCTGAGACATGCAGACTGCAGATCACGGCTCTGTCTTGGCTCTGGACCATGCTGTCACCACTGCAAGATCCCAGCCTGGATTCAGAGCAGCTCTCTTCTTTGCCACATGCCCTGGTCCTGGTTGGGGAGGGACTTTGAGGGCTATAGGCACCCTAAAATTCCCCGTAGCCACCCCTCACCCCTTCCACCTGTGCAGGGCAGTGCCACCGCTGCTGTCTGCCCTGCATAGGTGGCAGTAGCTGATCCTGCCCTGCTCCTGCCCACGGCACAGCTGCCCCTCAGCCCCCACACTAGGAAGAGGTTGGTGCTGCTGCTGCCTGGCAGCACTGCTGGGGCTGGTCTCCATGGAAACCACAGCTGGTGCTATCACAGCCTGGCTGCTGCTGGGATCTCCATGGAAACCAGCTCCAGGCATGTGTGCAGGGGCTGCTGGGAAATGGAGTTCGCTGCTGGCTGGATCCAGCCTGTGGGCCCAACTTTGCCTGCACCTGCTTTAGGCCTTGCTGAGTGACTAGTCAATCTGGATCAGTCATGGGAAGCATCCCATTCACTATTTAGGAAGTCAAGATGCCTCACGCCATCTAAATTTTAGGTGTTGCAATGCCTAAATTGAGGTACCCAGGAAGCTGCCTAAGATTTGGCCACCAGGAATGCTCTTGAACATGCCCTGTCTATTCACTCCCTCTTTCATGTTCCAAAACAAGAAATGTGGCAGTGAATCTGTTCCAGGGATGTTCCTGCCTGGTGCCAGAGACTTGAAGTCCTAAGAGCAATCTCCAGAGCAGGTTCATCAGCATATTTCTTTGTTTGGAGCATGCAAATAGGAATGTGTGGGTGGTGCATTCCTGCTGCAGACACAGGGCAGGCAATAGCTCCCTAGGTATAAAATGGGAGAAGCACCTAGTTCTGTGCCTGTATGAAACTATCTTGAAGATCATGGTGGAGATGTGATCTACTGGAGTAATATGCAATGCAGGGATCACAGATATCTAAAGATGATCTACCGTAAGGCTGGTCCAGCAACGTTTCATCTACCTTCCTATATTATGACATGGTTCTTGCCACCACCCCAAGCACAGAGCCCAGTCCTTCATATTAAGCTGCCATGCAAAAATTGCTCTGTGATTAGACTGGAAGAAAAGGGGTTGGAAATGGTACTGGAGAAAACTTCAGAGGAGGGAGAAGTCCTAGGAGTCTAAGACTGTGCCTAGAGTCTAGGACTGGACCATGTGTCTAGTGGGGCTAACGTGTCCTTTTTCCTGTGTCCATTTTTTGAAGACCTTTTTCAGAGATGGAATTGGAGAACAGCCTGGAGACAGAGTATTAAAGGAGATGGATCCTCTGCCAGACAAGCAGTGGTTTAATTGTGTGGTTATTATTAATTTATTATGAAGGGATAAGCTGGGTACACCCAAGGGTGTGCCCTATTCTCAATCAGATGGGACGGGTAGGCAGGAGGGAGTGCTGTGAGAGGGATGCCAGAATTTCGAGCAGACCCCTCTTTCTGCTATAGAGTTAGCCCAAGCCCAGAATTCTTAACTATATACAATTTACTGAATTAGCAACATATATATAAAAAAAAAAAAAAAACCTCTTTAAGATATAATTACAGATATAGATACAAATATACATATACAGGTCTGTTAGCTGGAGGAAGTCTGCCCTAGGGAGAGCATTCGGGTAAGTGCCCGTGCCTCAGGCCCAGAAGAGGGGTGGATCCCAGGACAGTCAATCTAGCAGGTTTATACCACAAGTGGGTTAGCTAATAAAGACATCCTTACAGAGCCCATTATACAGAATTAATACATCCAACTATTTATAACACCAACAATAACAATACATACCGAATAGGAAACATAACTAGACCAGATATTAGATGCACCCCATCTGGGTTTCAACGACTTGGTCCCTCAAATGGGATAGGGTCTTCTCCCCCTAGGCCCACTCCACCCAGGGTCCCTTGCTCAGGGGCACCTCCCCTGCTGGATCCGGGTTCCCAGTAACTCAGGGTCCTTCCTCTGGGGGCTGTCAGTCTGGCCTCTTGGTCCCCGCACTGTCTCAGGCCTCCTGGAGCTGTTGGCCTTGAGTTGAGTGTTCTTCCCTTTGGGCCCTGTGCCCTGTGTTGGGCACCCAGGGAGCTCCTATGGGAGCCGAGCCCTCACTGGCTTCAGTTCCCCAGCTTCATATTAGGGGTCTTTCCCTTTCCCAGGCCCTGCTCTGGGCACCAGGGCTCTTCCAGTATAATGCTGAGCCACACTGTAGGGCTCTGGTTATCCAGCCTAGAGCTGGGGCTAACATGAGCAGCCTTGAGCTACTTCTAGCACTGACTGTCCATGCTCCGACCTGTGCACCATGTGGGGCCTGAGCAGCCTCAATCTGCTCCCAGGGCTGGCTCTCCATGCGCTGACCCACGCACCATCAAGGCTTAGGTAGGACCCAGATGATGGTCTTTTTTGGAGCTCCTCTTCCCTTGCCGTCCCTCACTGCATCTGCCCAGCATGCTGGGCTTTTTATTTACACTTGAGGCCCCGCCCCCGAAGTCTGCCGGACTTGCAAAGCACAGTCTTCAATCAGGTCCAGGGGCTGCTTACATTCCCCTCCCTGCCCAAGTAGGAGTGGGGCAAGCCCCTCCCACTTGTTACCTGATTGGTGGAAATGTTCCATCAATCAGAAGGGTCCTTCTACAAGCTGGGCTTGCCAGGTAAAAGCAGCAAACCGGCCACAACGGGGAATGGTAACAAAAGTAGGAAGGCTTTCTGGTCAGTAAAAATTGACCACAGTGCTTAGTCTGGAAATCAGCTCAGCTCTCAGTAAGCCTTTGCATCTTAGCTCAGCATCCTGGTAATGTTATCCAGATATTCTCTACTCCCTACCAGTCCTCCCTCTTCTGGCAGGTGTTGCTTTGTGTTTTGCACAAGGGTTACCCAGTCTAGGTTCCCCAGCCTTATATAACATCGACACTTTTATTGGTAACTTGCCACCCTGCTTGCAGTAGCTACAGTAGAAGGGAAAAGGGGGAATTTCAAGTAGATTAGTCTGACCTCAATAGAGTACAAGGCCTGAGAACAAGTTTTGAAGGAAAAATAAGAGATATGGAGGTTAGTGGAAAACAGGATAAAAATGCAATGTGGATTTACAGAATGAAGCACGAAGGCTGCAGACTTGAACCCACGGCTTTAGCCTGACCAGTACAGCTACGTATCCCACCCTGCCATTGGATGAGGTCTGCCTAATGCCTCCAATGGTGCCTGAAACTCCTCTTTCTGATCCCTGAGTGGCTGGCTCCTATCTCCCAACTCTCACTTTCCCTCTATAAGAGCAGGGAGAAGAATAGGAAGTGACTTGGTAATAGGGCGTTTTCTGATTCTAGATGGCATGTTGCTAACTTGTTTGCCTCTGGACATCCTGGTTTTCTAGTTTGGCTTGCTCAGAGAGTTTGCTGTCCCCTGGCCTTCTGGCTTCCTCATTTGGCTTGCTTTTGAACTTTGCTCTTTTTTTTCCTCCCACTCTTTCCTCAGCCCGCTAAAATTGCTCCCTGATTGGCATCCCAGGTCTGGCTGCCTATGTTCTGGCACTAACAGGAAGATCATACCAGACTAACCCAATATTTTTTAATTAATTAACTGAATTTCTAGAAAAAGAAAATGAAGTGTATTCAATCTATATGGACTTCAGTGGCAAGTTATTAGTTAAACTAGAGAAGATGGTGGTTAGTAAGAGAACCGTGTGGTGGGTATAAAGGAGATGAAGCTGTCTTAAAAGGAGAGCAAAAGGAGCTGTTGGTTTGTAGGGAGGTTACTAGTGAAATATCTGTCTGGTCATAAATCTTATTTAATACTTTCACTAATGATGTAGGCACAAAAAGAGGAAGCCTGTTAATGACATCTGCTCATGACACAAAATTAGGAGGCATCATCATTACAGCATATAGAAGATAAATTGAATCAGAATATCAAACCAGAGGAACTGAATGATCTTGAATAGGATAATAAAAAATACCATGCTTACTCAAATATAAGACTATGATGAATGTAAGATGACTCAACAGCTAGATTCTACACACAGAAAATTTACAAACTTATTATAATTTTTCACATATGGAATCTTATTATTGGAGGTTCATCTTAAATTTGTCCTCCCTGCTACTGCAGGTGGTGGGGGTGACAGGTGATGAGGGGGTCAGTAATGGGGCAGGTGGTGGGGGACAGACAGTGGGGGAGCATGTGGTACAGGAGGTGGAGGGCAGTAATGGGGAAGGTGGTAGGGGGCAGGCAGTTAGAGGCAGGCAGCTTGCCCCATGATGCAACTTACTCGCGGTTCCTGATTCCCACTTCCTTTCTCTATGCCACCTGCAGCCTTAGGTCCCCACCCATCTTCGTCCCATCCTTCCTTCCCCTCCCCAAAGTCTCTTTCCCCCCTGCTTGCCCCTCAACCTTCCATCCCCATAACTTTGCTCTGCACTGGCAGACTTCATCTCTGCTGCAGCCTAGGGCATGGAGCACAGCTCTAGCCCACCCTGTAGCAGTGGTGTGTATCCAGCCCTGCTGTTCCTGTCTGGCCCCATAGCAGCAGTGACAGGGAGCCAGCACTGCTGTTATGGGGCTGGGAGCTGGAGCCAGAGCCACAGCAGTTGCCTGCCCTCCCCCATGCCCCCTTCCCCCCCTCCCCTTTTGCTCAGTTGTAAGGGGAGAGGCTTCTCCCCCCCATGTTAAATGGGGGAAACAAATCTCATCTTCTACCTGAGTAAATATGGTAGGGTGAAATTTAAAAGAATGGACAAAGTCATGCACTTAAAGACTACTTTCAAGAATTTCTGCTGTAACCTAGATGCTTGTCACTCAAAAGTGACAGAAAGAGAGAAAGGCTGAAGCAGGTTAATTGATCCCAGGGTTACTATGACCCACTAATGTGATGTGGTCCTGCAAAAGGCAAATGCAATCTGGTGAGGCATTTCCAGAAGAGAAAGGGAAGAATTAATATCATTGCACAAAGCCCTGGTGAGACCTCAGCTAGAATACTGTGTACCTTCCTGGTTAACCCATGTGCAAGAAACATGAACTCAAACCAGAGAAAGTCCACTGAGAGGCTCAGGGGAAAATGATTGGAAACTAAAAGAGTTTGGCTTGTTTAGCATAGCAAAATAAAGGCTGAGAGGTGATATGATTTGGTCCTGATAAATATGTCAAGAAGGTAAATGCCAAGGAAAGAAGAAAATTCTTAAGTTAAAGGACAGTGGGTATAAACTGGCCATGAATAAATTCAGGGTGGAAAATAGAAAGTTTCTAACCATCAAACAGTGAGATTCTGCAACAACCTCTCAGCAAGACTAGTGGTAGTGAAAACCTTAACTAATTTTAAGATGGAGCTTGATTGTTTGATGTGATAGCAAAAGACTGGTCTTGATGATGCAGGAGGTCTCTGAAGTTTTGTGTTCCTGCATCCCCCTCATCCCAAACCAGTTTCAATTTTTTAAATTATTTTTATTTTTTTTTAATTATTTCAAAATGTATTATTATGCTCTTCTTTAACTGTGGCTATTTTGATACAAGGAGTTACGGAAAAGTCCAGGGTGAGAAGATGAAGTAAAAACATAAAAGTACAAAATAGTTTTGGCACAGCATAAGGGGAGTGAAAATGGATGTACTTCATTTTCTTGGAAGGCACTTTGCCTTCAGGGGTGGCTAAGTGATTAATGCATATTGCCGGTGCTCCAAAGGTGTGAGTGCAAGCTTTGCTGTGGGTTTTCACTGACAGATTCCTTTTTTGATGCAATAATGAACATATACCTGGTCACTTGGGCTGGGGAATCAGATGTAGCCAGATGTGGTACTGGCTATATCACCCCACTGTATGTCTTAGCCAGGCTCACTTGCTTGCTGCTAGGCTCAGGCAACTCTGAACAGAGGCAGGGCTCTCAAGCAGTGTGGGTAAAGGGATAATAATTGTACGGGTTCTAACATTTTTCTAGGGATAGACAATCATTTGGAATAATACAAAACAGAAAGTGGGAAAGGATGTGGGAGGAGATGGTGCTTGCCATTCTCCTGGAGAATGATATGAGTAATAGGGGTAAGGACTAGTGTTGTTTGAATGAGTACTCACCATAACGATTACTCAGCAGCATCCCAAAGAACCACTTCCATCATTATCACTATCACCTGGCTGCAGATTCTTTAATGACACCACATGCTGTTACTGAAAAACTAACAAACTACAGTCAACCATGACCTGTAAAACCCTAACCTGCCACAGGTGAAGCAGTAGGACCACAGCAGCCAATGTCCTGCTGCTGCAAAGTTTGTTAACGCTCAAGAGATCTCAGAAAGAGTGCCATGGCTCCTGCTACACAGGAAGATGAAACCTCCACAGTCCATATCAATCTGACCATGGAGTAAAATGCATTTTTGGCTGTTGCAGAGCCATGCTTCAGGGGCAGCCGTAACACCCTGCTGGTGTTCACACAACTCCTGCCCCCACTCCAGCTCCTTGGAATACTCTCCCCATTCCTCACTTCTTCTTCATGGCAATGGGGCAGGGCACTGTTGGTGCCTTTAAGGGCTGAGCCAAGCTGCCAGAAGGTGCTTGGTTGCTGTAGCCATTTTAGATCCCTGGCTGCCTGTATAAACAGAGCAGTTTGCTGCTGGCAGGCCAGGCAGTATGCAATATCCTGGAAGTAAGGGCAGGAGCTATAGGGGATGGTTTGGAGACTCCTGGTCCTGGGCATGACCTAAAACTGCACCCTACCAGGAGTGGGTGGTCTGGTGGGGCTCCCAGTGACACGGAAGCCTCCAAGAAATGCCAGGCCAGCTACCACCCTGGTGAAAGGTGAGTAGGGGTGCCTTAACCCCAGCCCTCACCTTTGGGTGTGCTATTTGAACTATCTGATCCAGGGAAGGCCAGGTAATCTTCAGGAAGCGCCTGAGCCTGCTGGGGTGAGTGATCCTGTGGGGCCAGGCACGCTTCATGAAGCACCTGACTGGGGAATGGGGTACCCTGATCCCTGAGTGCAGGCAGGAGCCCACTGCAAAGGACACCCATATAGAGCGAAGAAGCTTGGGGTCCTGACTGACCTGAGATGGGGCCAGGGCTTATAGGAAAGTCAGAGATCCCATGGAAGGGGCCACAGCTAATGGGCGAAAGGGATGGTTGAGTTGACTGCCTGAGATGTCATCTGCGAGGCTTGGGCTGCGGTGTTGGGGTGGAATGGAGCCGCAGATAGCTCCCCCCGCAATATTGGGGTGTATAATGGGCAGCTTCCCACCTAATTAACACCTCAATTATGTTCCATCAAGGCATGACAGGAAAGACGGGTGGACAGCATGCCCAAAGGCAGGCGGGGAAACTAGCACTGCGGCTAGTCTGGGAGCCCCACTTTGCCACAGGCAGCCCTTCAGATATTTGAAGTCTTATCATGACCCCTCCTAAGCACCTCTTCTGCAAGCGGAATATGCTTGGTTCCTTTAGTCTCTCCTCATATGACTTGCCTTCCAAGCCTTTTATCATTTTTGTCATCTGTTTCTGGACCCTCTCTAACCTCTCCATGTCCATTTTAAAATGTGGAGCCAAAAACTACATGCAGTACTCCAGATGAGGCCTAACTAGTGCCAAGTAGAGAGGTACCATCACCTGCCATGTCTTTCACCTAATGCTTCTATGGATGTATCCCAAAACCTCATTTGTCTTTTGTGTGGCAGTATTACAGTGAAGACTTGTACTGTGTCTATGATCTACCAAGACTCCTGATCCTTCTCTGTAGTGCTGCCACTCAGCCAGATGTCACTCATTTTGTATTTGTATTTTTGGTTTTTCTTCCCAAGCTGTGGCACCTTACGTTTGTCAGCACTGAATTTCATCCTGTTGGCTCCAGCCCAGGTCTTCAACCTGTCGAGATCTTTCTGAATTGCAGTCCTACCCTCCAGCTTGTTTGCAGTCCTTCTCAGTTTTGTCTGAAAGCTTGCTTAGAAAACTTTATGTGCTAGCATCCAAATCGTTACTGAGCACAATGAACAGCACTGGGCCCAATACAGACCCCTATAGGACTCTACCCAAAACCTCCTGCCATTCTGACAAGGATCAATGTATAATTACTCTATAATTGCTTGTGGTTATCGAGCCAGTTGTCTATCCCCCCCAGTAGTAATTTTGTCTAGCCCACATTTCTCCAATTTTTTTATGAGATGGATCTAAATTCAGAAAAGATATGGAGGGGGACTTGATACTAAAAAAGTTGAGATTTAGCTGGTGCCACTAAAGGGCGGAGGGGGCAGGATCCCTCACTTCCTGTGCCCTGCTCTTTCCCAAATCTGCCCTTTTCCAACCCCTGGTCTGTACCACAAGGGGTGAACATGCATATAACAGTTAACAGCTGGACCACAGATAACATCTGGACTACAGCATAAACATACCCTAAATTGTTCCCATCACTGATTAGAGCCATTTTAACTTATTTCTAATTAGTATTTGATCTACCTGTTTTACCACTCTAAAGTGAATTTTGTTACATGCTTTGAGAATGACTGACTGTCATTTTGATTTTCTAACAGATAATTCATTAGTATAGTATGTTATTCTAACAGTATCTAAAAGGAAACGAGCCTCAAAAACAACTATAATTGGAATTGTTTTTACTATGTTTCTTGTGATTAATAGAAGAATAAAGCTAATATGGTCATAGAAGCAAAAGGAAGCTGCTTGTTCTACTTGTCTGACAGTGTAAACTTCAGGGATTCTCATTTCTGAGTATTTGCTCCTAATAACAAGATACATGACATTTTGGAATTAAAGTATCAAAGAGGAGTATAAATTACAACATAACTGAAGTGAATAATTATGCTGTGGAATGTAATCTTCAATTCTGAAACCTTCCAGATGCGTTCTGGCCAAAGTAAATGAAGAATCTCCTTTCAAGAGCCGTGGGACTTCAGTCATTGCTCTAGCTTTTAAGGTTTGTATTATATAAGTGCTGAATTTGTGAACTTGATCTTTGGCATAGACCTAGTACAGGCAGTCCTCAGACTTACGACACAATTGGTTCCTGAAAACCACATCTTAAGTCGAAAAGTAACTTGGAACTGATTTTCCCATAGGACATAATGTTATAAATGGGGGATTGGTTCCTGAGCCAAGGCCTGCTACCCTATTTTCACCAAAAATAACCCAGAATTTTGTACTCAATTATAGATGAGCTACATTAATGTATTTATATTGTAACTATCAATCATATTGACTTGGAAGGACTTCTTTGAGGAGACTTTGGTGGATGTTTTGAAGGGCTCTCGATTGGACTTTTTGAAGGGTTCTTGGCTGGAGTCTTCTCAGGAGTCTTGGCTGCAGGTTTTTTTTGGAGTCTCGTCTGCTTTCTTAAAGAAAGCGTTCAAGGAAGTTTGGACAGATGGTCTCCAGGGAGATGGGCGATGCAGCAAACTTGTTCTCTGGCGTGGCTTGGTGTCAGATCAAGTGTTGTAAAGTTGAACTGACGTCAGAAAGTTGAAACGGTGTCGATGTATAAACATTGTAAGTGCGAAACTTTTTAACTCAACATTGTAAGTCGAGGACTGCCTGTAAGTAGTGGCTTCCAAAGCAGTAAACTTATGGTGAGCACAATAAGTTTGGTTCCTTGATATCAGTTCAGGAAGCTATAAATGCTGAGCTATTGACATCCTGATATTAGCTAACCAGGTTAGCAGATTAAGGAGTATCAGAGGGATTCTTCTTCACATCAGAGCAAGTGTCCCCTTGAGCATTAAGCCAATTCACTTCTTGGATACCAGATCAGCCAGTTAGGCTGGATCCAGATGTGCAGGCAAACCTCTTTGTGGTGCCACAAACTGCACCTGTTGCATGTTAAACCGTGTGTGGCACTGCTAATTTGCAGTGCCTGGGATTTTCCAGTAGCAAAAAAACCCCAAAAAAACAACCTGAAGAAAAAAGTGGTGCAAAGCACACCAATTGCATGCACCAGGCAAACATGGAGATGGAGGGAGCAGACAGCACAGGACTGCCTGCTCCCATCTCTGCACTCTGCAGAGCTCCTGTACTGAGACACCCTGTGCCCCAGCCAGCTGCTCTCTGGCTGGCTGGGGTGCAGTGTGCCTTGACATGGGGGAGCAGGCAGCCCTGGGCTTACTGCTCTTCTGCCTCGAGGCACACTGTGCCCCAGCCTGCTGCTCCATAGGTGGTTGAGGCACCATGTGCTTCAGTACGAGGACTCCCGGTATGGGGAATTTGGTGTCTAAATACCACTGAGGTTAGGCCTCTAGATCCTGGAATCAGGTAGTAAGGACAACATGAACACTTATTGAAAAATCTTACGGTTAACCTTACGGTTTTGAGAAAAACCTTGAAAACATGAGGTGAATGCAAAAGGTATAGTGATGTTTGCCTGAGTTTACAGTTAGCCTGAAGTAAAAGATGCAGAAGTGAAATGCCTTGGCAGGATTATTTTATATCAGGAATTACATACAGTGTTAAAGCTTTCTAGCGAAGTCTGAACAGTGTTTGCCCAGCATGAAGTATACTTGTATAAGACAGGGCTATTTATCTTTCACAATTAGGAACATTATGTTCCCTCATAAATTTAAGATAAAAAATCAAATTTAGAAAAATTATGCTTGCAAGAGTCCTTAAAATCTGGGTAGTTGCAACAGTGTATTTTGATCATTTATACAATTAACTAATTGTGATTTCTTTCATTGAATAAGTGTTTTATATTAAAAATACCCAGAAGTGAGTGTGGTTGCCACCTGATGTCCAGGGGATTAGACAAATACTCCTATTACTTTAAGGGTGCTTTAAAATGCTGTGGACTCCAATGTCTAAATCAATTCCAGAAAAGCAATAGAAAACTCAATCTCAAGCATTCTAGATTTAATTGATATATGTTATGACTTTTATATCATTGAAAGAGTTTTGAAGTGGTAGTATTTGAACTATCTTATATCTTTCCTTTTTTTCAGTGCTGCAAGTTAAATAAGGTTATAGTGAATGGAAGACAAGAAAAGAATTCAAGCAAATATAAAAGGAAATACTTTCTTTTTAGGAAGCTTTTACAGTCACTCCATGAAATAATTTAATGGAAATGTAGATTTGTCATAAAAGTAATACGTTATTGGCAGAAATGATGCATTAAATCTGTTCATACCATGTGAATATTTTATTTTCTTTAGCTTTTCAGTATTGGTTCTCCCTTTTTCTGTAACTAACTGTAGAGGGAGGGAATCAATATAGAAGGTAAAAACATCTTTCTCTCTCCACAAGGTGGTACTGTGGTACTTGTTATAGAAGTCTTATTTCCTTTGAATTTAATTTATTTTTGTAACCCTTCTGCAAGGGTGTTTTTAGGATTGAGTCTCCCATCCTAGACCAAAATCTATCACATAAAACCAAACAAGATGGTTTCAGTCTTGCTAGCAAGTTTCTTATCATAATACTCTCTGGTCTTTATTCAGTGTCCTCTCTTTCCCTTACTCTTCACTTCTTTAAAATTGATTTTATTACAAAGACAAACGATCAGGCATTTCCAGTATTATTTTTTACCCCTTAACC
>NW_017729026.1:49968111-49970218 GCF_001723915.1 Gavialis gangeticus | reverse complement strand
TCTCCACAAGGTGGTACTGTGGTACTTGTTATAGAAGTCTTATTTCCTTTGAATTTAATTTATTTTTGTAACCCTTCTGCAAGGGTGTTTTTAGGATTGAGTCTCCCATCCTAGACCAAAATCTATCACATAAAACCAAACAAGATGGTTTCAGTCTTGCTAGCAAGTTTCTTATCATAATACTCTCTGGTCTTTATTCAGTGTCCTCTCTTTCCCTTACTCTTCACTTCTTTAAAATTGATTTTATTACAAAGACAAACGATCAGGCATTTCCAGTATTATTTTTTACCCCTTAACCTTTTATTTGTGGATAGTTATCATTAAGATTCCCTATTCTCCCATCCACCTAAAACATATATGAGAGTTAGTGGAAGTTTAGTAAGCAACTGAACTCCAAATTATTTTTTTTTTAGATTTGTTCAGCAATAGAAAAGGGTTTCTGGCACTCATTGTAAAAACCAAACAAAAAACAAACAAACCAGAAAGTAAAATTAAACAGCCAGGCTAATACTAACTTCTCGCCCTGTAACAGATCTAACTCCCATCAAATATGCTAACAATATGTTGCTTATAATTTGTCTGATCCAACCCTCAGGAAAGCCCATGGGAGTCTTTCTTTTTTTTTTTCTTTATGGCTTATATAGATTTTTGATGAGGTCTTCTGGGTCTGAACTTTCTGGGTGCTGAGTATGCTTGTCCCATCCAGCAGAGGATTTAAACACATGCATAGTCTTACAGAAGCCAATGGAATAGCACCTATCCTCAATTAAATTTGTGCTTATGTGCTTTTTTGGATCAGGGTCAGAATGCTTAGTACCTGCTAGGAATGACCTCTATTTTCACTGAGTTAGTCCTTGCCTTTCCTGCTTTTGCTGTGTGTGGTGTGTTGTAAGCTCTGTAAAATCAGCTACTGTGTGGCTGCAGATGTGCTGATTCTGTAAGGCATGAAGGGCCACACACACACAGACCTTATGTCAAGACCAGGGCCACAAGATCAAAGTGATCTCCACCGACACAAATTCAGTTATTTTGTGAATTTTGGTGGTGCAGATGTAGTTGCTGTTTTTGTTAACACTAACTTTTTATATGTTTGTGACCTCTGTACTATTATAGTGCTCTTTCCTAGTATTTTCTATAAATGTTAATGAGATGTTTCATGCCTTGAAAGAACCCATCTGAAGGCTGAATTTAATTGTTGTATTTCAAAGATTACTTTAAAATGGTCTGTGGTGTTAGGCTACTCGTACTGATGCTCATGCCCCTGATACTGCGTAGGTGTAGAAGTTTCTCTTGCACAGAGCCAATTGCAGGACTAGGATATTCAGATACCTCTGGGTATGACAAAAACACTGAGCTGTGACCCTTCAAACAGGCTCACCAGCAGATAACCCTTGGGATGGAATTCTGGTCCCATTTGTCTCCCTACATCGCATTTTCTAGCTTTGTGTTTGGGCATTTTTGGCCTTGCCTTTACACAGCAGACACATAAGGACAGCAGCAGACACCTCAACACACGCATGTTGTAATCTCAGTAACTGGTGGTTAGGAACAGGAGACCTAGGTGCTAGGGCAGCTTTGCTTGAACCTGCAGCTCTCTGACATTACAATAGCAGTCATATTTGGCAGTTTCCTGTTCCTTTTTTAAACTAAGCCAGTGTACCTTACATAGAACGGTCACAGGATGAAGAGCCAAGCATCAAAAATGTTTCTGTCTCTTGGGCCAGAACCCTGTTTCTGGCTTTCAGGGTCAGCTCCCTCTACAACACCATCCATGTCACTGAGCCACACACCTACCAGCTTGTGCTCATCCTCCTGGCACTGCGTATCTTTTTTGTGGGGACAGCTTCAAAAGGACCTCTTGAGAACTCATCCAATAATGCCTAACTTGTGGCATGGTGTTTAGAGCACACAGAGGGGACCAGCAGGCACTGGGGAAGTCCCTGTTCCCCCGAGCACTGCCAGGAGTCACCAGGAATAACGGTCACAAGCTGGCAGAGGGTAGATTTAGGCTAGATATCAGGAGGCGCTACTTCACTGTCAGGGTGGCTAGGATCTGGAACCAACTTCCAAGTGAAGTGGTGCTGGCTCCTACCCTGGGGGTCTTTAA
>NW_017729026.1:49962667-49963111 GCF_001723915.1 Gavialis gangeticus | reverse complement strand
CTTTAAGAGGAGGCTAGATGTACACCTTGCTGGGGTTGTTTGACCCCAGTACTCTTTCCTGCCATGGCAGGGGGTCAGACTAGATGATCTACTCAAGTCCCTTCCGACCCTAGAAACTATGCTGAGAAATCAGAAGTTTTCTAGGTGAGGGGAGCTCAGAAGCCAGGTCTCTGGCTTCCTGGTGAATCCTTCAGCCACTGGGACTAAAACATGGGGATACCCTCTTCTTTCTAATGTGGTTTTCTGGCCAGCTTCGTTTTTGTGATGTTAGAAGCAGATGCACATCCAGAATCTGAATGAGTGAACATGCATAGCTGAGTACCTGCCTGGCCCATGTGTAAGATGCTGTACCTTACGGGTTCATCATGGCAGGTCCTGTCAGACCAACCTGGTGGCCTTCTACGGTCAGATCACCAGATCACTAGATGCAGGGGTAGCAGTGGA
>NW_017729026.1:49955404-49962656 GCF_001723915.1 Gavialis gangeticus | reverse complement strand
GGTCCCTTCCGACCCTAGAAACTATGAAACTATAAGCTTAGTCTACGTGGTTATGCTTTTATGTCCACGCTGCCAGGGAGGAGAAGCACTGTGCATAAGTAGGGATCTACTGAAATCATGGCAGAAGTGAGCTGCATGGCAGCTCCTTTAATTTTGCAGGGTCTCCCACACTCCCCTCCCCTATTGCTGATTGGCTGAGGGGCCCTGGTGGCCCTGCTGCTTGCTGCTGACTGGCTGGGAAGCAAAAACAGCATTATATTTAAAACTGCAGTTTTTGCCTCCCTGCCAACTGGCAATCGGGAGTGAGTGGTGGGACCCCTCTGCCAATCGGTGGGAGGAGAGGAGAGGCTGTGCAGCCCACTTCTGCTGTGTTTTTGGTAGTTCCCTATGCATAAGTGATAAACTTCCACTTATGTGCTAGAAAATTGCCGTTTAGTTGTCCAAAGGGAAATAGAAGTCTATTTTTAACTGGGAGGCATAGTAGTAACATCCACATTTAGCCTTTTAGTTTGATTCTTGGACCAGCAGCATAGTCAAATAATCATTAATATTTTTATTCCCTTTATTGTCTCCCCATTTACAAATAATTCAATTTAAGCTCTCAGTAAATGAGCTTACAGTTTTGAATTTTTCTTATAGATGTCTATACCTATAATGATACTTTGTCTAGGCTTCCAGTCTTTTGTTTTGTGAGCAATTAAAATGATTATTTCTTCTTCAGAGAAAAATGTGTGTAATGCCCTGGAGATGTGTCCCCAGAGCTGCAAGTGATGGTTCAAACGTGTGTGGAAGTCTAACAAACAAGGACAAAAATCTGTTTTGGTTGCTAGGTAGAAGATAAATGATCAAGGGAAAGTTTCCAAAACTTGACTGCTAATAGTCCACAGACAATAACTGCTGATGGACAATGGCCCTTTGTCTGGTAACATGGTTATGGTTCCCCACCTTGCTTCCACTGTTTACAACTCATTAACAACAGCTAAAAATATGTTAACTTCCCCCACCCCGATATTATTTTCCATTTAAGAATTTTATGTAATTGTTAAAGGACTGCTCAGTGATCATAATTGGGGAAGGAGATGGTCTGCAAAACTGTGAATCAGACAGGATTATTTTAATGTTTCTGTTAAAATAAGTGACACGGTCTAAACACCTAATGCAAGTAATCAACTCATGGGTAGTGTGTTCTCTCTCCCCCTGCCCCCTGCCTTTCCTTCCCTGACCTCTCTCATATCTTAACGAATCAGTCCAACTTGCTGGGAAAAGATCTTTAAAAAGATTATTGGTATCAAATGACCTTATTTTTGAAGGCAAGGGATCAATGAGAGTAATATCCAGTTTAAACATTTACCCTTTCCCTTGCAGTTTCATTTTGCATTACACTTGTAGCTTTAATTCTAAGTACCACCTCCCATGAAGCATGAGAAGGTCATCAGGATAGTCTTATCACCTCATAAGCTGAACTAACCTCGCACATTATCTGAAACATCCGCAGACATTGACCTTAAGTGACTAAAGACTCTATGGTCTGTGAGCTCTTTTGGGTTATATTTAAAGCCCGTATTATCACACTTCTGTAGCTTTGATTCTATGGGGAAAAGGTTAAGGACTTTCATTCTGAGATGGCATCTCAGGGGCTACAAAACCATATTCGGGAGAAATTTTACAGGTTTCTTAATTCTAGAGTGTACTTGAGAGAGAGAATCAGGAAAAATTCTCACTTAAAGCCAGGCATATTTATATTGTCATGTAATAAAAAAGCAAACCTTCAATGTACAGCTGTATACCCGGGTAACTCAAATCAGAGGTAGAAATACACTCAGAAAAATTGGGGTAAAAAAACGCTGGTGTAAGATACTGTGGCCTAAGGACTATATATTTGCTGCCATGAGCAAAACAGGTGTTTGCTCAAGGTAAGCAGGATACTTCCTGTTTCCTTCCTCTGCCACATGGTAACAAGGCAGAGGAATAGCCACCAATTGCATGCAGCTAGCCCAGAATAGCTATCTGCTCCTGGGCCCAATGTGATTTATGTTGTGTGTATTACTGAAATCGGTTATACAAGTGTAAAAGGCTCTTCGTTACTCTCCTTGACAAGTATATTCATTTACAGAATGCCTACTACTAAAATGGGGCACACATGCTGCTTTTCTGTCGAGGTGACATCTTAGTTGTTATCTAGGTGTGTGTACCCCACTTCCCAATTCCTGGAAGCTCTGCTCTCAGGCATGTCCTACCCACCTGCTCCCTCTTGCATGAAATGACTGGGTGAAGTTATGTTGAAGATGCCTCTTGTTGCCACTCTGAAGCACACTAGAAACAGAGGGCACCTATACACGAGCACGGAGGCTGTTCTGTGCTGTAATTATAGTGTGTTAGAGTAGACTCAATTAATTGAGACTGCTGGAGCTTGGCAATTACTGTGCTCCAGCAGCCTTCTGTGTCTTGTGTATGAGCATCCCTGTGCTTAAAAATGGTGGTGGGGGAGAAGTGCCCCCACCATCATTTTTAAGTGCAGGAATGCTGATGCACAAGATGTGGTGGCACTTTAATTAGAGCAGCTCTAAGAGCTGCTTTAAAGTGCTGCCCCCCTCTACCCCTGGGGCACATGTGAAAGTGCCCAGAGAGCTTGAGAGTGGCTTTGTGTGAGGGTGTGTCCTCATCACAGTTACAGCATCTTTCCAGGGTCAGGTGTAGGTGAGCAGAAGGATTGTGAGTGATCAGGGCATGCCTGGGAGTGCTGCTCCATGGTGTGCTGAAGAAATGGTTCAGACATTCCCACTTAGAGCAGAGGCAAGTTCTAATTGGCAACCAAAGAACCCAGATGACACGAGGCTTTCTTTGTAAGATACTGCAGAGCTCCAGCCTTTGCATTCAGACAAAGGAAGTACAAAAGAGATTCTGCCAGACATCACTTAGACAAGCACTTTCCTTCATTAAGGAGGCACGACATCATAGACCTCATGGTCCTAGAGGCTGCTTTTCTATAACTCCTTCTCTCTTCATATAGTGGCGTTTTGTGGGTAAAGTTAGTTATTCTTTTCTGCTACTATGATCACATCAGCCCCATCTTTACATCTCACCATTGGCTTTGTATCTTTAATCTTGGCAACTTCAAGCACTCTATTCTCATCTAAAACACAGCCTCTACACAGGCTTGCCCCTACCTATGAACTCTCGTTGCCTCTTACATGTTCTCTCTGGTCTTCCCCTTGCCTTACTCCCTTCTTCATTGCCTTTTTAACATTTTGTCTTCTTTCCTTTTAATGTTTCTCTGTCTTCATTCACTGAGCACCCATTCCATGCAAGAGACACAGGGAATGCAATGAGGTCAGAGAAGAGCCCAGAGCTCAGGTGGTCCTAAATGTATTACCAGGGCAGTCCATCCCCTAAGGCTGCAGAGAAATAAGTCCCATCTGCAGCAAGCTCAGTTCAGTGCCCTGGGCCCAACCAGTCATAATCGGGCAATAAGGGCAACCAGTTCTCTGAGGCAGCATGCAACAAGCCCGACCTGTTCCAGTCTTTAAAAAGTTGCTCCAGCTAAAAATACACAACCCAGGCAAAAACTCTGGTGTTGATCTTGATACTGCTCTAGTCCCCATACTTACTTATTGGAAATTTCAGCTTTTATTCTTGGCATATCCCAAATTGGGCTTAGGGGCTCTGCTTACCTGGACTCTTGTCTCAAGGACTCTCCTGGCTTACTGTGACTGGCTCCCTGTGAAATCAGTTCTTGGACTATGCTTGATTACTGGGTGACCTTTCCTGATTGCCAGTGCCCTAACGAGGAGGCTGTGGACAACAAGTTATTAGATATTGAACTTGGTGACCTACAGTGACTACAGGGTCAAGTTTTGTTCTTGGGTTTTGTGTTTGTGAATGCCTGCTAGGCACATTACTGCATTCTGCTTTGCTGAATGGTGGATGGCCTAGATCATGTTAAAGGTCTTGTTTGGCCTTAAAATCTATTAATCCTCCTTCAGTTATCTACTTAAGCAGCCCATCTCTTCAAGCAACTTCTCTTCTCTTTTTCTTCTTATTAAAAATCCTCTCACATGTTCTCTGCTACAGTGTTGTTTCACCATATGTTTGTACGTCTCAACTAATTTAGATACCAAGCCCTTGGTGACTGGCAATGTGTCGATCTATGAAACCACTCATATACATATATTTAATGATAATTAATAATAAATATACCTGTTGCAAGCAATAAATCTGAGCCAGCAAGGACAATGCTAGCGCTGATTTGGTTCACTTAAATAACATACTTTTTATTCTCATGGCATGTTTTCCTATGAAGCATCATTCTGGATGCTGAAGTTCCTTCTGGCACTTATCCCCCTAAGAGATCCTTTTTGAGAAGATCTACTTAATGGAGGTCACAACTTTAAGGCTACAGATGGATTTCCCAAACTACTGTAGTGATAAAAATGAGGAATCCACATTTAAAAAAGTTATATTTTGGGGGCACATGGACCTCTCAGGCCCTGATGTCCTTATAATCAGTGTTGAAGGCTGACCAACTGGCAATCAGGCATTAGCATCATAGAAAATTAGGGTTGGAAGGGACCTCAGGAGGTCATCTAGTCCAACCTCCTGCTCAGAACAGGACTATCAGGACCAGATCATCCTAGCCAAGGCTTTTTGTCTAGCTGGGTCTTAAAAATCTCCAAGGATGGAGATTCCACAACCTCTCTGGGTAGCCTGTTTCAGTGTTTTACTACCCTGTTAGTGAGAGTTTTTCCTAATACCTAACCTAAACTTCCCTTTCTTCAACTTGAAAGCATTGTTCCTTGTTTTGTTATCTGCCACTACTGAGAACAGTCTAGCTCCATCTTCTTTGGAACCACCCTTCTAGTAGTTGAAGGCCACTATTAAACTGCCTCTCAGTCTTCTCTTCTGTAGGCTAAATAAGCCTAGTTCTCTCAGCTCTCTTCATAAGTCATATGCCCCCACCCCCTCTCCATTTTCTGTTGTCCTCCACTGGACTCTCTTCAATTTGTCTACATCCTTTCTGTAGTGGGGGGCCCAAAAGGGGACACAGTACTCCAGATGTGGCCTCACCAATGTTGAATAGAGGGTGAATAATCACCTCCTTTGATCTGCTGGCAACACTCCTACCAGTGCAGCCTCATATGCCTTTAGCTTTCTTGGCAGCAAGAGCGCACTGTTGGCTCATATTCAGCTTATGGTCCATTGTAACCACCAGGTCTTTTCTGCAGAGCTGCTGCCTGGCCAGTCAGTCCATAGCCTGTACAGCTGCATGGGATTGTTTTGTCCTAAGTACAGGACTTTGCACTTGTCCTTATTGAACCTCATGAGATTTCTTCTGATGCAATGGGGGGGGGTGTCTAGGTCTCTCTGAATCCTAACCTTACCCTCCAGCATATCTACTATACCCCCCAGCTTGGAGGCATTTGCATACTTGCTGAGGGTGCACTCTATGTCATCTTCCAGGGCATTGATGAAGATATTGAACAAAAAATAGTGTATTATACCTTGGCTCAGCCATAGATTTTTTTGAGTGGCTTGGGTCAAGTTGCATATTCTTTCTGTGTAGTGATTCTCAATTGCAGTGTTGCAAAACTCTCTTTTTAAAGATGCTGTATGTCTGATTCCTCTGTAAAGAGATTTGTGTTCACTTCTCTCCCTGGCATCTGACACCTATCCCAGTTTCACACAGAGAAGTAGCACCCACAGATGCTCTTCTGTGGACTCTTGAACTTCTACTCCCATCCCTGGAAGCACCAATACCAGCCACTCCCATGCTCCAAGCACCATGCATTAATACAGGCAGGTGGGTAATGTGGGTCTGTGATTTTCAGCCTGGCTTTTCCCTCAGCTCTACTGCTACTGTTGGAGCCAGTGGGAGGCTTCATGGGGCCAGGTGGCTCTGGTTGCTGGCATGCAAGTCCCTGTAGGGGACCAGCCAAAGCATCAGGAGCTGTGCTCACCTGTAGGTAAGTGGCTGCTGTTGGCACTTACTACCACCACATGCCAATATGGTGGGGCCTTCTACAGGTGATGTAAGAAAAGTAAAGTACCCTTTCAAGGGTTGCCTTTAAATATAGCAGAGAGGTAGTGTCGCAGAGCATCATAAATTGAGATGACTCGTCAGAGGCCTCTTTGGGATAAGCTTTGCCTACCTTGTTTTGCTTCAAATACTATAGGATAGTTACCCTGTGTTGTAATCAGTTCTGAGGATGCCCTTCTATTCCATCTAGAGCTGTATGCAGTGGTTACAACTGCTGCAATTAAATGTCTTGTATTTCTTATAAAAAGAAAATATTAGACTAGATCTTGCACCTTTCATGCTGGTGCTTTGATTTGAACAGACTTTATGCTAATTAAAAAAACAGTCTTACAGTCTCCTTGAACAAAACCAAGCTAACCAATGACACCCAGTATCTACTCCATAAAAAAATACAGTATTATGGCTCTTATTAACCAAATATGAAAGGGGGCAAGTCTTTTGGGGGAAAAAGCCTGTTATTGGGGTTCCTGACGCTCCAGATTCTTCACTCCCAGAACTGGAAGCTGCATACACAGTGTCCAGATCTGACTGGGGTAGCTGCCTTGGTATAGTGTTGCTAATTATTCAGAGGCAGACTTAATCAGCCAAGTCACAGCTGTTGAGAGACTGTGACTACATGGTTCCGTGCTCAGGAGGTCCCTCCCAAACCAGAGGCAACCTAGTTGCATTCCCTCATCTCCTTCTCAATGGGACAAAAGTTCCCTTTGAGAGAATTCTTGAGGATGCTAAGATGGAGCCCTGGAATTCAGGACAATTCTGGAAAAATTGGGATGGTTTGTTGTTTTATGTGCTTTTTAAGGTTTTAACAATTAGTCTGAGACAGAGTCTTGGTATAGTGAGTTAAGAAATGGATGGATAGTTAAAACTTTAAGGCAGTGATTCTCAACCAGGGGGTTGCAGCACCCTGAGGTGCATTTAAGGGTGCAGTGCAGTACAGTGGCTTTACAATCCACAATGGAAGTGACTCCTTCCGGAGGTCAGAGCTGCACATTTTTCCTCTTTCCCAACTGGCCTCTGTGTGAGGAGGTAAGGGCTCACTCCTTCTTGCCACTCTTCCTCCTCCCAAACTGGGAAACCACTAAACTCACAAAAGTTATGGAGGGCCACTTTGAGTTTAAAAATGTTGAGAACTACTGCTTTTTATACCTAGTCTTATGTTAATCTATTGGCTTTAGAGCCACTCACAATCTTACCCTACAGTTGTTGCCCTATGGGATT
>NW_017729026.1:49943476-49950404 GCF_001723915.1 Gavialis gangeticus | reverse complement strand
TTTGTACTTCAGCTTCCTATGAGTTAAATGTTTGTAAAGTGATTAGGTACTTTTGTGAAGGAAACCATGTAAGTACCTCAGCTGGCAGAATGATGGATCAATAAATGGACAGAAGAAGGTTTGTAACTCCAATGTTAGGAAGTACCTGAATGGTGACGCTATTTAATCTGGTATTTTTGGTGAGCATTCCCTCTCAGAGATAAACAAAAATCATTTGGTAACAAAACCTCATTAGTAAGTTAAGGTAGACTGAGAGGATATCTCTGAACAAAATTCTCTCTAAACAAGAAATGATGCATACGATTGCACAGGAACAGGGTGGAATGTCTTCTCCTTTCTATTAGAGAAAAATCCTTTAGGATGAAGAGGAATGAAACTGAATCATATGCTTAAATTGAACACAAGGTATTAGCTTCAGTACAGGAGTACATGAATGAAATTCTGTGGTCTGTACTACACAGGAAGGAGAACTAGATGGCATAAAAATCCCTTCTGGTTTTAAAATCAAACACGTTCTATAAAAATGTAATAAGAGTTTTATAGGATTTTTCTAAAAACCTACTGGATTTAATAATAGGGATTAATATCCTTTCTGTAATGTTTCAATCATCCACAGGATTTGGATAGCAAAACATTCTACAGGAGATGATTGTATATGTACATATATTTAAGACATAAAACTTTAAAAATGTATGTATGTCTTTCTTTTAAGTTGGTGATGTGATATTAACAATGTCCATGCTGAGTTAACACTACTGGTAAAAATGGGTACCACATTTGCTAGTGTAGGTATATAATTTGCATTTGCTGATTATAAATAACAAGAACAATACATTAGAAAGGAGGGGAGCTCAGGCTAATGCGACTCCTCTCAAAGCACTGCTACAGACAAAGAAGGATCATTTGGACAACCCTTGGTTTTGACTGCTGCATACAAATGGAATAGTCTGAGTGTGTGGGCAGTGTGATTCAATCAGTTTTCCTTCTCAGTTTAAAATAAAAATTCCATCTTTTGGGTCTGCTGCTGCCAGTTTCAGCTGTGGTCATGAATCCTTGCACAAAAGAAGCAATAGTGATGACATTGGTACAGATGGCTACACATTCTCCAAATGGGAGAATCCTGGCCTGAGCCACAGACAAATCTCTCTGATCTCATTGTTTAGTACTGATGCCATTAGCATTTATGTACACCGGCATGAATAGGTCTCTTACAATACTTTAACTAGCAGCACTGAGCACTAACAGTAGACAAAACAGCTATAACTGCTTGTGGTTAATTCCAGGGCTTCCCAGTCTGCTCTATCCTCCTGATCCTCCTGTTTATTATACCTGTTAGAGTTAGACATTAGTGGCATTCAATGAGCTCACAAGGGAGATCCTTCCAATTTATATTGATGAAAAAGACCCAGGCCTCCAACTTCTTTTTTTTTTCCATATCTAAAAACTCCACCAAAAGCTTCTGCTAATTCTTAGCTGTGATATGGCTAAGCAGAACAGGTCATCTTTAGGTCATGGGGAAACTCATTTCATGTTCACATAACATGATAGAGGTATAAGCTCAATGCTGTGTTTTGACTGGTGCTGTCAGGGCAGAGTGTCATCTGGGGAGGGTGCAAGTAGTCTTTTACACTCTGAATCCCTGTACAAGGTGGTTGTACAATCCAGTGAAGAGTACATGCATTGCTCGGGTATTAAAGACCTGAACGGTGACAATGACAGTAAAGTGAGAGGGCAGAAATCATGTATGACATTTGCTGAAAGAGTGGGAGCTGCTGTTTGTATTGTGTGCTTCCAAGGAATCCCAGTAGTCAAAATGTCTCTGGGGACTCTACTACAGCACACGTTTGCATCCTCTGTTGTACAGGTTGTGGTTTAAAAAATACAATATTGGGCCCCTTGTCTATAGATACTTGGTGGGAATGCTTTTACTCTCTCTGTTTCTTTGGAAATTATGTTTTAAGTTTGACTAGACTTTGATAAGGCTATCCTTTCCCCTCTCAGGGGACTGAAGCACTATATACTGCTCTTTATAACAAAAAAAGCTTTTTATTACTTTTATTAGAGTTATTGCTTTCATCTAGTACAGTGACAATGATCAGGCAAGAGTTGTTTTTACAACTTGCATTTTATGGTGGGATAGAGCTATTTAAGGTAGACTAGATATGGGGAAAAAGAGAACATTTCAATAGCTTTTAATAATCAGACCATCAAACTCGAGCATACAAATTAAGAGGTAGATTGTGATGGTCTACCAAATAAGAGAAAAGAATGAAGAATAATAAGAGAAGGAACATTAAGCAGACAGAAAGGTTCGAGCATCTTGCTCAATGTGCAGCTTTTATTTTGAGAGAAATAACTTACAGCATCTACCCTGGAGGTTTTCAAGAAGAGACTAGACAGTCACCTTCCTGGGGTCACCTAACTCCAGTTGTCTTCCTGCCTAGAGTGGGGGTGGGGCTGGACCCAATGATCTCTGAGGTCCCTTGCAGCCCCTAACAATCTATGAATCTATGTGATGGCACATGAAGAGACCATAAGAAAAGGAAAATGCCCTTGCTGGGCATGTTGGCAGTGGAGAAACCACACTGGGCAGGTCTCATGTCTGTAGCATTGATACTGGTTCTGTAAGTGGGAGAGCTGGTTCAAAGAAGAGCTTCTCAACTCTAGTTCAGAATTTGGGCTCAAGGCCCAAACGAGCCGGGTTTGGAACGCTTCAAGGCAGAAATACCCTCTTTTCTGTAGAAATAGCATACCCTGCAGACCTGGGCCTTAAGGCATTAACAGAGCATCAATATCTGCAACTACTAATAGGCTAGTGCTGAAATCTCTAGACTGTTTTTGTGAGATTTTTTGGCTCAAAATGTAGGGTAAGTACAATAAGGGCACAGAATGTTTTATTATTGATTTAAAGAAGCAGTAAGAGACAAATTACTAATGAAAGCAGCAGCAGCAACAAAAGGCTGCAGGTCACAGTATGTGATATAAAACTAAAGGAGACGGCTCAAAGGACCTGGTGACAATAAATATATTTATAAATATACTGGAAGAAAAAAAGAAAAGCAAGAAGGCCAGGCAGTACGCTGATGAAAGAGAAACATAAAAGCCCCTTCTTATGGTTTTTATTAGCAGATACCCCCAAACTTCTTGCCACTTTTTTATTACAACCCTCACATCAAGATTTTTTTCTAGAGCAGAGGGTGCATCTACATGTGCCACTTGGGGGCAGCAGTAACCTGTGGAGCTTATTACTCCACAGTGTATTGATCCTGGGAAGCTCCCGGGTACACGTCTGCACATGCACTCTGATCACAGCATGCTGAGCAGGGTCATAACAACCCTGGCTGGTGGGAGATCCTGGGGGTCAGCTTGTCATCCCCGGGCTGCTCCAACCAGCCTCAATGTGCTGCAGAAGGGGTTGGCTGGGCACAAGGGTGCTTCAGTGCAGGGCTAGCTGGCAGGCAGCCCTGGCACTGAAGCACCCTCGTGTCTCACCCACCCGGTCAGTGCCTACATGTGCGCTGCTGCACATGAAAAACCTCCACAGCAGAGTAGTATTTGTATTTAGAAATACTACCCTGCTGTGGCGTTTATTAGTTTCTTGTGCCCTAATAGGGGCGCATATATAGACACTGAGATGTTTACTGAGCAGTTAATTAGTCAAGTGCATAGTAAATGTCTTGTGTAGATGCACCCAGTGATTCTAAATCAGGCTGTTGTGGCACCAAGGGATGCCGTGAGATCTTTTCAGGTGTGCCATGCTGCACATGCTGTTAGCTGTGCCAACACGTACACAATTCACAAAGTAAACCCAGAGATTTCAAACAGGAATCCACAGTGGCAAAAACATCCTGAACTGTTGTGGTCTTTTTTTACAACAGAAGAATTGTTCTATTATTCTCCTATAGTTAAAAGACAAATAAAAATTAAGAGCTAGCAGGGAGCTCCAGAGGGCTCTCCAAGCAGAACGGGTCACTTATAGTGTTCTTCCAGTAAATCTTGCTCCCATTCACCTCCTCCTCATGGAAAGCTCCTTCCAAAAACAGTCCTCTTGTTCTTGGGTACAGCTTCTGTGGACTGAGCTTGAAGGGTGGGCCTGTATGGAAGTCTTTTACTTGTCAAGATTTCCTAGCTCTGCCAGTTTTCTTGTGCCACCCTCCTCCTACCTCTATTTATGCTACTAATTGCCTGCACCCAAACTGCTGCTTAAATCCAGGGAAGAGGTGGGATTTCAGATATGCCCCAACCATCTTCAATACAATGTACTGTCTGGCTGGGTGCCTCCCTGCTCAGCATGCTGAGTGTTGAGAATCTCAGTCCTGAGCATCTAAGGGCAGAAGCATATTCACGCTCTGTGTCTAAATGGTAAAGAGCCAGCCATGTAACTCCTGTATTTGTCACCTATGTACAGTTTCAGCTCCTATTTAGCTTTGTGGTGAATTAGAATTGCCCTGCATGCCTGCACATATGCCTGCTGAAAGCAAAATAATGGGAGAGGAGGACTTTCTCAAGTTTTAACCTAATACCTTAGTGGTTGTGGACTTGGCAGCAGTACTTTAACCAACAGGTTAAGAATTATGTAGAACCCTCTCAGGCCTTCTTGAAGCTTTCCTATTGTACCTTGCTTTTAATATCCATTGGATAAAATGGATGGAGAGCAGTGAGGAAGGTTCTGCCCCTTTGGGAGCAAGGACTTAGGCTAGACTTTAGAACCCTCTTCTATCTAATACAGCATCCATCTCAATGAACTGTGCACCTGGCTTGTTTGCTTTTTTATGGTTTCAGGATGAGGGCTAGAGAGGGGACTAGATAATGCCTAGTTTGTAGACTGGTAGTCAGAGCAATGTGCTGGGAAGCAGGAGAGGCAGGTTCCGGAGGGGTTGATTTAAAACTTGAGTTTTCTGCTTCCTGGGTGTGCACCCTAATACAGTATTGCCAACTCTCATGCTTTTTAATGTTCTTAAAGTCTATGCTTCAGGAATGTAAAAAAACAACCCCTCTTCCTTGTGTATGTGTGTGTATATATGCATGTGTGTATGTAAATGAAGGTAAAGTTTTTCACATTCCCAAAGAATAGACTTTAAGAACAATGCCAAAAATCATGAAAGTTGGCAACACTGCTGATATTAGGTTAGTGGGCTAAAATATGGAAGGATTAATGCTCATTGTCACCACACCTAATTCCCTTTATTTGGATCTTGCATAGGCTCTTTTGAATATGTGAGTTACTGTAATGGATTACCATGGATTCTATAGCTTGTATTAAGTGTAAACCCTTAACCCTCTGTAACCCTGGGATAATCAAGAACTATAATTTATATTTGCATGGGAATAAATGAATTGATACAAAGCACATTTCCATTCAGTGATGACCTACCCAAAGGCCAGTTTTTGAAATGACACAAAAATCTGTACATGTATACAAGCAGGAGATTTTATTTGTTGGTATCATCATTAAAACATATGTAAGCCTTCTGTAAAGAACACTAACCTCTTTTTTGCATTTTTCCTTCCTCCTTCTAAAGGAACATAAAACATTTAAATGTAGATCCGTAAAAGTCAAGAGTTTCTGAAGGCCTGGTTCTCACAGCAAGGCCACCAAGCCAGACTGAGTATGTATATTTAATAACAGGGATAAAAATCCAAAATGTAACATGTCGAATGTGTTGAGCAATATGGCCGAGTTAGTATCGCTCTGGGAACCTTAACTTTTGGATATTTCTTGACTTCTGTGTGTTTAACATTTTCAGGCTGCATGTTGTGATAACAAGGTCTTTTCCATTCATTTACCATCTAGCTGCAAAAATAAACCACTGCTTTTGTTTTGGCCTTGCTTACATTTTATTTACAGCATTCTAGCCCTGCCAGAGGTGTGTTAAATTATTAACAGGTATGTCCACGTGCAGAGAAACGCTAAACTGAATCTGGCACAATGTGGGCTTATTAAAACACTAGCTAATGGATCCATGTTGCCCACAAAACTAAGCACTGTGGCCAAGTATTCCTTTCCAATTAAAGGGATTTATTTATTTTGATTTCTAGCAGTTGTGGCACATTCTTATCCATGGCATTTTTTTCCACAGAAATGCCCTGTATTTTTGCAGGAGTAGAGCTGCATGTTTAATTAGTTTTTGTAACACCTTCAGTGCAATATCCTCATGCTTTAACAGGGCCATAACTTCTAAATGCAGGTCCATTACTTTCTGTGGTATAGGCATTGGCAGATTTCTCAAGTGTCCAGCTTTTCAGGGATGTCTCAGATTTTGCATTAAAATATTTTTGTCCTTCCTTGGTCTTCTGATGCACTTCATTAACCAGAGGGATTTCTAGAGCAGAAAATAACCTCACAATACAAAACGAGTTAGAGTGAGCTTTACAAAAATGCTTCTTTACTTAACTTAGGAAGCCAGAGCACAAAATAGGACACAAAAGTCCAGCAGAGCTGAATAAATACATAATTAATTTTTTTATTAAGCAACTCATTTTTATTAAGTAGTTAGTTCTTTTTTAGCATGTCTACCCTCATACTGACAACAAATCATGTGGAGTATTGCTAGTCTGTTGAAAAGTATTACCTATCCATTACTTAAGTGTCATATTCATCATCAGGGTATAGCAAAACCTCCAGTTTTTCTTTCTTTCTTTTTTTTTTTAAAATGCATTCCCTCCCCTTCCCCAACCATTTCTGACTTTGTCTCTCCTTCTCTATTCCCTATAGATAAATATAAGTGAGCTAAGACATAGGATAAGCTTCAGCATTTTATTTTGGTAGCAAGTTGTATTTGTTTTGTTTTTTCTCCTTCTTTATATTGTATAAATATTATGTCTATATTGATTTTTACTAGTCTATATTACTGTTTTACTGGTACTATATGATTTAGACCTACATGTGTAAGTTAGCATAAGCCATGTCAAGTTTCCATTTTGTTTG
>NW_017729026.1:49934313-49942640 GCF_001723915.1 Gavialis gangeticus | reverse complement strand
CTCTCTCTCTCTCTCACCTTAACCTTCCCCCAAGTATCCCAGGTACCCCAAGCGCACACATACATACTGTACCATCCAAGTTAGGAACTTACCTATGTGTAGGTAGGTTGTATCTGCATGAACTGTTGTGTGTGTATATATGTCATTGTGTAGATGATATGTAAATTAGTGATCTGTGTATGTATGCTGAGTGTGCAGGTATGGAAAATTTATTTTTGTCTAACTTTTGGGGTGTATGTGCTTGAATTGGTGATAGGTATGAATGTGCCTAGTCTAGTTTGGATGTGTCTGTGCCTGAGTTGGTAGTGTGTGTGTATGCATCCAATTGATTTGTGTGTTTGTATATGTGTAATTGTGTCACACCCTCCTGTCTAATGGTGCAATATTGAGATCCTGAGAGTTTGCCTGACTCCACAGGGCAACAAGAGATCCAGGTTTTCAGTTTCCAGGGCTGGCTCAGACTCACTTTCCCTCCTGCAGCCCTTGGGGTCAGTAGGGCTTTTGGGGGCTGGGCCCTGGGGGCGGGGCAGCTGGGGGCCCCTTTCTGGATGGGCTGGGGTGGGGGCTGTGGGTCAGGTGAGGGTCATACTACCGGGGGCCTGGGACCTGTGGGGAGAGCTGGTAGAGGACAGGGGCAGGGCAGGTGTGTGGGTGGCAATCATCCTGTCCTGTGCCCTGGTCTGAGGCCAGGACAGTTGGGGGCTGTTTTGTCTCACTGTGGCTGGGGTCACTGCCCAGCTGGGGCAGCAGTGGCAACAGCTCAGTGTGGGAGGGAGGGAGTGAGCACTGCACCCCTGCCCAACATGCCAGGTGCCCTTGGGATAGGGTAGGGGCTGGGGCTTCGGGCATTGCCCAGCCAAAGTGGAGCCCAGGGCTGGGGCTGGGATGCTAGAGGAGAGCATTGCCCATCTGCTGTGCCAGTGGCTGCTGCTTTGCTGCTCACCGCACTGCTGCACCACAGACCACTGGCCTGTGGCTGCGGCGCCTGGTGGCAACTCTGTTGGCTGGACCACATCTCACTAGACATGGTGGCTGGGGGCATACTGTGTGGCGGGTTGCAGGGAGAGGAGGAGAGGAGAAGAGAGGAGCAGCATGGCTAGCCTGTATGCTGCCCTGCCCAGCCTGGGGTGGGAGTGGGGGTGCTCCTGGTCCTGGGAACCACTCAGGGGGGTTGTGATGGGCTGGGGAGGAGGAGGGGAGGTGACAGCAGGATCTATGGGTGTGTGTGATGGGTCAGGGGTGGCAGCAGGTGTGGGGGGGAAGTGTAAAAGAGAAATGGTGGGGGCATTCCAGGTAGAAGAGACCTCTAGAGCTGGGCCTGGAGTCCCCCTGGCCTGCTAAAGCAGCCTGTGCAGGGGCAGGCTGGTTTGGAAGGGAAGGGGCTTGCCCAGCCAGAGGCAGGCCCAGACCAGTCCCTAAGCCCCAGTCAAAGGCTTCCCAGGAAGGGCATGGGAAGCAGTGGGGGCCTGGGCACAGATGTGGGGAGCAGAACAGCAGGGGCTGGCACTGCTCAGAGCCACAAAACAGCAGACAGGACACCTGCAGCTAGATTCATGGTGTGGTGCAGAGTGGGGAACTGCTGTTGGGAGGAAGCGAGTAGGGGGCAGGCAGGGACTGTGGGTTGGGAGTGAGGGGCAACAGCATATAAGTGCTGCTCAGTGCCACAAAGCAGGTGTGGGAACAACTGCAGCTGGAACTGTCCTGGTGAGCCAAGGGGGCAGGGAGAGCTCTAATTTTCTATGATAAAAACACCAAAATCAAACACCAAAATATATAGGTATTTATAATGTATTTTATTATAATGATTGAGGCACTGGTAGGCTTCCAAATTGCTTTAAAAACTGTAAATATTTCATAGACATTAGGGCTGGAAGGGACCTCGGAAGATCATCTAGTCCAGCCCCCTGCCCAAAGGGCAGGAAGTCAGCTGGGATCATAGGATCCCAGCAAGATAAGCATCCAATTTACTCTTGAAGGTGTTCAATGTAGGTGCTTGAACCACCTCCGATGGCAGGCTGTTCCAGACCTTGGGGGCTCGGACAGTAAAGAAATTCTTCCTTATGTCCAGCCTGAAATGGTCTTGCAGTAGTTTATGACTGTTTGACCTCGTCATCCCTTGGGGCGCTCTGGTGAACAAACGTTCCCCCAGATCCTGGTGGTCACCCCTGATAAACTTATAGGTGGCCATCAGATCACCCCTGAGCCTGCGCTTTTCCAGGCTAAAGAGCCCCATGGCTCTCAGCCTGTCATCGTAATGTCTGTTTTCCTGACCTCTGATCATGCACGTGGCTCTTCTCTGCACTCTCTCAAGCTTCTCCACATCCTTTTTGAATTGTGGAGCCTAAAACTGGACGCAGTACTCCAGCTGCGGCCTCACCAAGGCTGAGTACAAGGGGAGAATGAGGTCCCAGGATTTGCTTGACAAGCATCTATGGATGCAAGCCAACATTTTGGTCACTTTACTAGCCGCAGCATTGCATTGCAAGCTCATGTTCATCCTGTAGTCAATGATGACCCCCAAGTCTCTTTCTTCCATAGTGCTAGCCAGCGTAGCACTGCCGAGCCTATAAGGATGCTGCAGGTTTTTCCTCCCAAGGTGGAGAACCTTGCATTTTTCAGTGTTAAACACCATCAGGTTATCGTCCACCCATTTCCTAAGCCTGTCAAGGTCAGCCTGGATTGCCCGCCTGTCTTCAGGTGTGGGTGCTTTGCTCCAAAGTTTGGTGTCATTGGTCAACTTGGCCAGTCTGCTTTTGACTCCAATGTCCACATCATTAATGAAGATGTTGAACAATATGGGTCCAAGGACAGAGCCTTGGGGGACCCCTCTGGTCACAGGGCACCATGACGATTGACTTCCGTCAAACCACCCTATATATCAATAATAGATGGTGTTCATCTGATATCTGTATAGGTGTAGTGACCTTTCATTTTAATCACAGAAAATGCAGATTTGGGGGGTTTTAATCAGAGAATTTTGGATTTTAAAACATAAAATCAGGATTCTTGCTCATCATGGCATCTGGCTGCACTTTCTAACTGGCAGACCAGCTCCTGCAAAATCTTGTTTAGTAGCCGTTGGAGTGCTGGAGAACATAGTTCTCCACTTGAACTTGAGTAAACTATGGGGGAAAGCTGCCATCATTTCCTTCTTCCCATTTACTTCTGCATATAGGTAATGGTTTACCTGTAGGATGGTGTCTTCATCTTCTACCTGCTTGTATTCCTAAGATAGTTTGGAAACAATACATTGTACTCGCCTCATAGAAAAGTTTGTGTTTTATAGATGCCTGGGGTGGGCAGTACAGAATCAAACCCCTTAGTTTTACAGATGGTTGTAAAAGACCCGTTTGTGCTACTAACCTCATTTTCATTTGGCCAAATCCTTAGCTGCCATAAACTGGTGTAGCTCCATCAACTTGCTGTAGCTCCATAAGCTATGCCCATTTACAGAGGCTAAGTCTCTGGCCAATTGAATAGTACTTGATTAGGAACAAAGCTCTACTGATCTTGACAGATCTATTTGTGTTGCAAGGGCTTCTTCTTGTGAGCCAGAAAAAACTGGAAAGGGTTCACAAAATTTTTACTAAACAAACCTTCTAGTGGGAGACTTATGAAGAAGTTTGAACTATTTAGTTAATCTGTGAGGAGACCAAGAGGTAAATTGATTATGGTCTTCAGTTACCTATCATAGGGAAGAGATTTCTGATTGACAGCTCTTTAATCAGCGGAGGAAAAAGGCACAATGAAATCCAATACTTGGAAGCTGAAGCTAGACAAATAAAATGCTCGGTTTTAAAATTGAAGGCAAGGCAATTAACGAAGGGAAAAACTCACCTAGGAATTTTGGTTCTCCCTCATTTGAACTATTTAGATAAATGTTGAAATCACTGGTCAGACGCTGTGGTGTCCTGGGGCATCTTGATATCCTTTCAAGGGTGTCACAAGCACTGATATGTATATACACATGATTTACAGGTTAAACTGGGAGTTTTCACATACGAATCCATGTGGAGCCCTATCCCTTTTACTATTCATAGACTGAAAGGCCAGGAAAAAGGGGGAAGCCCTTTTAAGAGCCAGACTTTTGTGTCTTGGAAAGGTGGAGCACCTTGCTGTATAAACTCTGCTCCTGAACAAAGCAGGGCAGTGTGGCCCAGACCAGGAAGGTAGCTGGTTCTGTCCTTCTACACCGCAGTGAACACTGAGGCGAAGTACAAACAGTTGAAAAGCCTGAGGTAGAATTGGTTCAGTCTTTGCAGGTTTCTCTAAGCTGCATAGATTGGACCATTAATGAACAGAACTCATGTTCACTCTTCAGTTGGAAAAGACAGGCTGATGCTCCTGCATGCCTCCCAGCCTACTGGACACTGCTGAGGGCAACTGAGCCCAGCTGAGTGGGGGACATCCTTGACTGGCTGCCTGGCATATGCCCCCAATCCCTGCTGTTCTCCTGTGGGGGAGGGGAATGCAGCCCCCCCCCACCCCACCCTGGTCCTAGCCCCGCAAGCCAGTGTCTGCCCAGTGCGGGGAGGGGCGGCTGCATTGTGGGAGCTTTCTCCCACCCTGGCTGGGCCATCTGCATGGCCCTGCCCCCTGTGAGTCACTGCCTCTGAGTCATGGGGGGTAGAGTGGAAAGAAGCCTCTTATCCTGGTCCTGGCCACCCCGAGCTAAGGTCTGCCCAGCTGGTTTGAGCCCCATGCCATGAGGTTTTCCCCAGCCCTGTCCCTCGGCTCCCGACTGAGCTGGAAGACCCCAACTCAGGGGGCCAGGACTGAATTGGAGGCTCATCCTTCTTCCTTTCCCCCCCTGCAAGTTGGAGACAGTGACTTGCAGGGGGCAGGGCTATGTAGCTGGGCCCAGCCAGGCAGGAGGGAAACCCCTGCAGTGTAGGGCTCTCCCTAGCTGGGCAGACCCTGGGCCAGTGGGGGCTGGGGCCAGGGCCAGGTTGGGGGGGCTTCGATCCCCTGCCCCCCCCCACCTTCCCTATCAGAGGCAGGCTTGGGAGCAGAGGCTTTGCTATTTCAGCTCTGTGACAGCCCGGGGGCGGGGCTGGTTCAGCTCAGCTGGAGCAGAGGAGCACTGGTGGAGGCTAGCCCACCCACCCTTGAATCAGGAGGGGATCTGGAACAGAAATTTGATAGATTGGTCTAACCTAAACTGATTAAATCTGATGCTAAATCCGTCCAGGTCTATCTTAAGCCAGGTTCCTTTATTTTGAAACCAGTCTATGCACACTTAACTTCTGTTCTGTTACAGTTTTAGACTGGTTTCTAATCACTTATACCGGTTTATGTGTAATGTCTGTATCTAGTCTGAGTAAGCCCTGAAGGGCTAAAGTCAGTAGAAGTTAGCAAGCAAGGGAAAGACACCTGTGTGAGCTGGACTGTTTTCATCTGGGCTTTGTTTGAATCCATGTTTGTTTGGGTTTTTTTTCTTTTCCTTTGGGCAAGGCAAATTCTGGGACTTGGGAATCTTGCAACAATGCTTGGGATGGCTTTTGGGGATTCCAGAGGCTGTTGAAGAGATTTGGGGAAAGTTATTCTATTAGTGGGCTCTATTCTAATAATTCTATGATTCTAATGTAAGAGCTCTGATTCTATTAGTGAGTTGTTATAGGACTTGTTAAGGGTTGTGAGCCTGATGCAACCCATCCCCAGAGAGGGAGGTGAAAGGATTATTCTGAGTTGGCCTAAAGGGGAGGCTAGAAGAGTGGTACTGTCTGGGCAGGCCTGCACTGTCTTTCATTGGCCTACTCAATTGAGCTCATTGTTATAGTTACCTGGGTAACTATAGGCCAGTCAGCCTAACTTCCATCCTGGGGAAAATCCTGGAAAAGTTCATCAAGGAATCTATCTATGGTAAGTAAGCTTGTAGAAGGTAAGATTCTGAATGACAGCCAGCATGGCTTTGTTGCAGGCAGGTCTTGCCTTACCAACCTCATCTCCTTCTATGACCAGGGAGCTCGCCACCTGGACATGAGAGACCAGGTTGACATTGTATACCTTGACTTCCAAAAGGCCTTTGATCTAGAAACCCATGATGTCTTTGTGAGAAAATTGGAGGATTATGGGCTTAACTCCGAGACAGTCAGGCGGGTGAGAAACTGGCTGCAGGGATAGGACCCAAAGAGTTGTAGTGAACAGATCTGTGCCATCCTAGCGAGAAGTGGGCAGTGGTGTCCCTCAGGGGGTCGGTGCTTGGTCCAGTACTTTTCAACATTTTTAATAACAAATTGGATGTGGGGGTGAAGAGCTTACTGGTCAAGTTTGTGGTCATGCTTGAAGATAGACTACAGATACAGGCAGACCTGAACAGGCTAGCAAGTTGGACAGATTGGAACCTGATGACATTCAATGTTGAGAAATATAAACTGCTCCATCTTAAGGACAAGCAACCCCCAACACACATACAGCCTTGGTGGCACCAAACTGACTAGCACCATGAATGAAAGGGACCTAGGGGTAATAACAGATCATAGTCAGAGGTGACCCGAGCAGGGTGCGGGGCCCAGGGGAAATCAGCCCACACGGGGCCCCACCCAGCTCCGATCCCATGGACCTGGACCTGAAGAAGCTGCCACTGCTGATGGCACCTGGGGGGGGGATGGTGGTAGTGAGCGGCTGGATGCAGAGCAGCTGCTCTGCCCAACTCCACACCACTACTGCTCTGCCCTGCTCCATGGGGCCCCCCAAAGCACAGGGCCTGGGGCAGTCACCCCAATTTGCCCCCTCCTAGGGATGGCCCTGATCACAGCATGAGTATGAACTGGCAGTGCGATGCTGTAAACAGTAGGACAGATAATACTCTGGCATGCATCAACAGATGCATCTCCAGGAAAACCAAGGAGGTGATTCTTCTGCTCTGCTCAGCACTGATGAGACCACAGCTGGAGTAATGTGTTCAGTTCTGGGCACCACACTTTAACAAGGACATGGACAAGCTTGAGAGAGTCTAAAGAAGAGCCACCCATATGATCAGAGTCTTACCCAACAACCCATACAAGTAAAGGCTTGGGGATCTGGGACTCTTCAGCCTGAAGAAAAGAAGACTGAGAAGGGACTTGGTAGCAGCTTACTGCTACACTAGGGGAGTACATAAAGGGCTCAGTGAGCAACTGTTCACCGGAGCACCTGAGGGGAAAACTAGGAGTAATGGTCACAAACTCCTGGAAGGCCAATTCAGGCTCAACATTAGGAAACACTTCTTCACAGTCAGGGTGTTCAGACCATGGAACGGGCTCCCTCCAGAGGTGGTGCAATCACTGACCCTGGAAATCTTCAAGAGAAGACTAGATAATCACCTTGATGGGGTCACCTGACCCCCAGTTATCTTTCCTGCTTGGTGCAGGGGGCTGGACCCGATGATCTTCCGAGGTCCCTTCTGGCCTTACAATCTATGAATCTATCAATCATTAAGGTCTTCCAAGGACTGAATTGTGATAGAGTACTGGGGGCAAGCTGGAAAATCCAGTAAACTGAACAGATTGACAAAATTAGTAGAATGTAGGAACCAACAAGCAGTTGCTTGAAGGAGTTTACCACACAGTGGGCATGTCTACGCAAGAAATTTACTGCACAGTAGACTAATTACCTGTGCAGTAATCAACTTGTGTCTACGTGTGTGCCCCTATTAGGTTGGAGTAAACTAATTTACTCCATAGCAGGATGCTACTTGTACATACAAGTGCCCATGAGTAAGCCCTGGAGGGCTAAAGTCAGCAGAGGCTAGCAAGCAACAGAAAGACACCTGTGTGAGCTGGACTGTTTTCATTTGGGCTTTGCTTGAATCTATGGGTTTTTTGTAAATACAAGTAGTATCCTTCTGTGAAGTAAAAAACTCTACAGCAGTGCATGTATAGATGCTGCCCTGGCTGACTGGGGCATGAGGGTGCTTTAGAGCAGAGGCTGCCTGCCAGCTAGCCCTGCCCTGAAGCACCCTTGTGCCCCAGCCAGCCCCTCCACAGCATGTTGAGCTGGGGGTGCTCCTTGTGTAGACACTGAGCCTGGGAGCAATAAATTCTGGTGCAATAAGCATTTACATGTGTGTTTCAGTGCAGTGAAGTACTTTGCTGTAAGATAGTACTGTCCCCAACAGCACTATTCTATGACGGAGTTAATTCATAGTTTCATAGTTTCATAGATTTAGGGTCGGAAGGGACCTAGTAGATCTTCTAGCCCGACCCCCCGCCAGGGCAGGAGAACAACAAAACCCCAAAACAAAAACGGGACTCAAATGAGTCCAGCCAGGTAGGCATCCAGCCTCTTCTTAAAGACCCCCAGGGTAGGGGCCAGCACCACTTCCCTTGGAAGTTGGTTCCAGCTCC
>NW_017729026.1:49907225-49933974 GCF_001723915.1 Gavialis gangeticus | reverse complement strand
CTCCCTGCTAGCGTGCTCACCTCCCCCCAAATTTTGGTGTCATCAGCGAATTTAAACAGGTTACTTTCCACCCCATTATCTAGATCGCTGATGAAGAAATTGAACAGCGCAGGCCCCAGGACCGAGCCCTGGGGGACTCCGCTACCCACCTCCCCCCAGGCTGAGTATGACCCATCCACCACCACCCTCTGAGTGCGACCCCTCAGCCAATCTGCAGTCCATCTGACTGTGTAGGCATCTATGCTACACATAGCATAGCATCTATGCTACACATTCGTTTACCGCACCTTAATACAGGCACACGTGTAGCCTGTGATGCTTTACTGCAGAGCTTATTACTGTACAGTAAAGTGCATGTGTAGATGCACTCAGTGATTTCAGCAAGGGCATACTTGAGACAGCTCAGTGATGAGTGCTGCTCTGGCAAAACTGAAGGGTGACTCCCAAGTGTGTAGCAGGTGAGATCATGGAGGGAACCAAATTAGCCAGGGTGGGAAAGCAGGCTGGGACCACTCAGTTGTAACACCAAGCCAACTATGCCATAGTGTTAAAAAACATGTGCGGGGGGCGGGGGACTCGATGATCTGTAAGGTCCCTTCTAGCCCCTAACAGCTATGGAACTACAGAGCATTCTAACCTGTTCTGGTCTTTGAGTTCTTTGCAATGGAAGAATTGTTCTATTATTTTTCTATAATCGAAAAACAAGGGAAAGCTTATGATCTGCATTTTGTGAGGGGTGCCTTGGGTCTAAAAAAGGCTGAAAATTGCTGATTTAAGAATGTAGCTCAACTGGAAGTTGTGGGGCTGGCAGAAGCCAGAGTAGATGATAACATTGTTCTTTCTAACCTTAATAGCTATGAATCATTGACATATAACATCACCTTGGCAGACTGCACATTTTGGCCCAAATTTTTAGCTAGCCTAAAACTAAGCTCTATTTGTGTGCAGCAAAACAATTTCTAAACTGCATAGAGGGACCCTGGCACATTGTATCCTTGCGTGTAATTTACAGGAGTCTCTGTGGTTCAGTTCCACATCATACAAAGTTTATGAACTGTCAGTGAAGAAGTCTGAAATATTGCTCCCCCTGCACAGCAAAGAACACCAGTTTCATTTCAAGCAAGACCTATGAATAGAGAAAAGGGTTTGAAACAGACTGCCAGTAATCCCTGGATGCTAGAACGACTAAGTTTTAAGACGTCTTGTATTGGGGACTGGGTCAGTGCCCAGTAGATTAAGCCACGGAGAGCTGCAGATGTGATTTAAAGTCTCTCTCTGTGCTTATGCTAAGTGCAATTTAGCCTGTCTAGAACATACTATTTGTTTTCTCCTTTTTTAATACCAAGTCCTCTTTAAAATTTTTTCTCCTTTTTTAGTAAGGAGGGGTGTAGATAGATAGAAAAGTCCAGTTTTAGGAAAGTTGTTTTTTTTCCTTTCAGTTCCGCTTAAAGCTGCACAACATAAATGAGGGTTAGGCAGTTTGGATAAACAGGAAGTCGGACTTTTCCAAAACTTTAGTTGTGAATCAAAGTTAGTAAAATAAAAATGCTTCCTCCACTTTAAAAGTATCAAATTAAATTGCTAGGATTATTGATATATGTTATTTTATCCACACATCTTATAAAACATGCCATGCCTTCTTGAAAGTGAAGCAGTTGTGAGCAGTAGTCCCCATAATCCATATTTGAAAGCATGACAATTACATCTCTTCAGGGACTATATATATGATAACAGTTGATAGCATATTTTTCTTACATTTTAAGTCACTGGGCTAGTCTCAGCTGTGGTTTAAGACCAATGTAGTTTTACTGAGGTTACGTCAGAGATGGATTTGCCTTCTGTGGTACTGAAGTTAAAGATGCCTGTGCTTTCCACTTCAATAAAATATCTTTATGTATTCAATCAGTATTTTCAACAGAGGGTGAAATACTGACTATATTATCACTAAAACCTTCAACTATATTTTTTTTCCACTAATTTCTTTGTCACCTAGTAGCAAACAAAAATGTGATTCATTTCTATTTTTTAGGTTGCAAGTAGGTGATGTCTACATACTTTTAGACTCATCAGTGACAGAATTGTATTACAATCTATGCTGATTTGATTTGAATGTTATTAGTATAAAAGCTTGACAAGATTCTGAGAGTCATTTTACTTTAATAATTCTGTTGATAAAGTCCTTGATTGGCACCTGACTGGAAAAAAACAAATCCCCACCACTAGGGTCATCTTATTTGTGGGAGAATTTTAATTTAATTTATCTGTGGAATGCAATGCACGGTGTGAAAATGTTGCACCCCATTACTTTGGTGTCCTTTTTCTTCCAAAGTTGTCAATTCATGGCTTCTTACTTGTAGGTAATCCAGTGCTTAAGTCAAAAGAGAAAAAAGACAGCATTCCTATCTCCAAATACTTTGAAATATTATCAGTAATATGTTGTTACACCCCAGCCACAGCAGTAAGTCCCATGTAATCAAATTACAAAGGGATTACATGTATTTATATATTCTTCTTGGTATTTAATAAGAAATACAGCACATGCATCACATTAGGATACCTGATCTTAACTTGGCAGAGAGGTGGTTAGCTGGGTTCATCTGAAGTCAGACAGAAGGTAGGGCAGGGTGACACTTTTAGTTTAGGCAGTAAGGCAGTGGTTCTCAACCTTTCTGGACTCTAGGTACACCTTTATAACTTTTTTGAAATGAGTGGCGCACAATTTCAAAAGCTAATTTTATTAGTACATTGTTTGCCTCCTTGCAGATGGACTGGGTGCTAGGGGTGGGGAATCATCCAGGCAGGGACAAACCTGAGCCTTTGCTTATCTCCTCACACCTTGCGGCACCCTTCAAAATATCTGGTGGCACCCCCAGGTGCCCTGGCACCTTGGCTGAGAATCACTAAGGATGCGTACAGGTGTTACATTTGCCTGAGCCTATAGGTATGAAGGGGTCTTAAATTGCCCCCAATATGAGGTGCCCAATCTAAGTTAGGTGACCTGAGGAGGTGTACTAACTTAGATTAATATCAGGTTAACCCAATCTAAGAAAAAGTTAACCTAATCTCTGGAATGCCTGTATGTGCTAGCAGTGCAGCTCTGGGGCTAGGAAAAATCAGCTGCTTGCCCCAGTGGCCCAATCCCAACTGGGCTATTTTTAGTCCTCTCCTGTCCCTGTGATGATGCGCTTATCCATCAAGAGTTACTGCAGGTGTGGAAATGTCTCATCTCATGAACACACTGAAATTGCCTGCATGTACTCGTCCGAGTCTCTGTGTCACACAAGTATGTTGGAGCATGTTATGGAAGAGAGGGGGCAAGGCATGACGGTCACTTGTGGATCATCTTACACCTACTACATCTTAAACCTCAAACTGTACTATGCAAGCTATTTTATTTATAACATGTTAATTCTGCAGCCTCATAACCTGCAGAAGTGCCTGAGGGGTGATTAATATAAATTGAAATAGGAAGGGGGGGCTCTCATGGGCCAAAGAGGAAGGTCTTTTAGCAAAGGAAAAGGCTTTGCTTTAACCTTGGATCTAAGGAAATCAGCATGGAGTGAATGGGAAGTGGTTGGGTTTCCACTTCGCTCACACACCTGAATAGCTTCCCTTCATCCATTATTTTTGGTATGTATTTTGGCCCTCTTCTCAGTATTTTTTTATGTGGTAATGAAATATATTGTTATATCAGTTCATCTTTGGTTTAATGAAAACAGCAAAATATATTTAATGTGCATGAAAGGTAATTTGGCCTGCTCCTTTGTTACTTTTGCGGGGGGTGGGGGGGGGATGGAGAAGGATGGGGATTGGAAAACTTGACAAAAGCATGAGGCAGATTTTGGCCCATGTAATCTGTAATGGCTCCATGGAATTCAGCGAGCCGTTATGACAGAGTATAAATGAAAATCTGCCCTGCATAGATTTAGCATTTTGATTGGTGACATTTTGGCTTACTCTGAGCAAAGTATAATTTAATTGACTATGACAGCTTCTAGACTATAGCAGCGGCTACAGCCACTCCTCCCTTGACGTTTTTGACTAATAGAATTTGATATATGTGGTCCTGTGGCACCTTGCTTGCAAACTCTCCACCATGCTGCCATACAGTTATGCTGCTGAAATTAAGCTCTTAGATGCCAGATGAGAGGAAGAGGTCAATCTTAGCTGATCTGAAATAATAAAAGTTTTTTTTTTCAAAGCATGAAAATATTAATATAATAAGACACATGTAGACTGAAACCATATTCAATGCACCACTTTAGTCAATAACCAGGGCTTTAAAAATTACAGTAAGGATTAGGGGATGTTTATTTTATTTGTCATCCTATTTCATGTATTCATAGACTTCAAGGTTAGAAAAGACTCTTATCATCTAGTTTGTCCTCCTCCTGCATGCATAGAATTTCAGGTGGTAATTCTTGTATCAAGCCCCATAATTTGTTACACAGAAGATGCTTTATAATTCTTAAAGCTTATTGATTTAAGAATTCTCCATCTTGTTCATTCTCCATCTTATGTGGATATTGAACCATAGTTTAGTTTGGTACAGAGAAAACATACTTTGTTTAGGGTCGAAGGAAATAAGCCCCTTAACCCAAAGGAATTCCTTTGTCCCTGTAGAATGCAATATCTCTAGAACTCTGCATCTGAGCAAGTCCAAAATTTCGGGGAACATATAAAGCATTAGTGAGCAGAACTCTATTGATTTCAGGGAGAATAAGAAAAACTAGGAGGTGAATATGGAGGGAGACATACAGAGCTCTTGATATCTGATTGTCAGAATCAGCAGCTGCCTCTCTAATTCTTTATAGGTGAAAGAACCAGTTGATGAAAGGTGCTAACAGTAACTTCCATCTCAGCCCATGTGCCCTATGAATGTTAATTCCTTGAAAGATTTATCTTTAAGACAGAAAGAAAGAAATAAGAATGGGGGAACTGAAAGGCAAAATGGGGAGGGCTCTGGCAGGCGGACCAGGTTGACTGTGCAGTGGGTGGACAGAGAAATGGAAGACATTTACAAATCCTGGAATGAGGAAAAGGGGGATCTGGTATATGGAGAAGAAAGGGAGAATGGGGTCGAACAGAACTGCTAGCCCAGAGGACAATGAGGGATCCTGTGGGGAGTGTGTGGCAGACAGAGACCCCATACCAATGGCAAGATGTTACCTAGAATTCCTGGCACAGAGGGATAGGGGTAATGACATGAATGGGCATGTGGTTTACTGAGTCCCTGAATTAAAAAGGATGGGACACTGCCACAACAGGAAACTGATCACAGATAACCCCTAGTGTATGCAATGGGTTTGGCCTACAGAAGCAAAAAAGGGTTAAAAATACTTTTGATAACATTTCATAAATACTATGTGCATACATGAACCATACCTGTTCCTACAAAATGTTGAGTGTTCCTATTGCCCACCCATGGCAGTGGGAACTGTGGGCAGACAGTAGCCTTCACAAGTGTTCAGCACTGTGTAGAATAGGTCCCAGACATAAAAACATGGTCTGGAACTTCTGTTGAAAGTTATTAGAGTTCCATGGATCTGCGACACTTGCAAAATGCTTCCTTATGCTAAAAAGGAAACATAGTGGGTGCATCTACACATGCAATTAATGCAAAGCAATAAACTCCGGATCAGTTTGAAGCGGAGTAAATTACTCTTGCATGCAGCATCTATATGTGTGCCTGGGACAGCAGCAATTTGAACCAGGGCAGAGCAGGCCCGGTCTGTCAGGGGCTATGAGAAAAGGGGTGTCAGGCTCTGGGTAGTGGCATTGGGTGGTGGAGGGGCTGGCTAGGGCACAAGGGTGCTGACGTGCAGGGCTAGGTGGCAGGCAGGAGTCTGGCCCTCGGCTGGCTGAGCTGACCAGGTGCAATTTTCACCCATGTTGAGCATCTACATGTGCATTTAATTGCAGTGAATTACCCCGGCATAAGATAACATTGTCTCCAATAGTACTACCTTACTGTGGTGTAAATTAGTTTACTGTGGCCTAATACCATCACATGTGTAGATGGTGACACTTTACTTTGCAGCTAATTAGACTACTCCATAGTAAAGAGCATGTGTAGATACAGCCAATGAGACCCAAATAACTTGCTAAACAATCAGAAAAAATCCCTAAAAGAATGCTAAAATTAACCAAGGGGAAATGGACTTTGGGTAAGAACAAACATTCCCTGTATCCAATCTAGGTTTAGGTAGCTTGCTTTAAGACGCCTAAATCTAGATTAAGAACAATGTGGACAGTCTGAGGCAAGTAACTTGGGGTGTGGGAAGGGCTGGCTGATCTGTGGAAGCAGGGGGGTGAGGGCACTGGTAGGTCTACAGTGGGTTTTGCCTGGTTGGGGGGGCTATAAAAAGTCCAGTCAGGGTCAGGGAGATAGGGATGGCACAGCCTCAGGGCTGTGATGAGCAGCTGGTTTTTCCCAGTCCTTTGTGAATGTGTGCAGACATTTGGGAGGTTGAGTTTAACCCAGTGGTGTCAAACCTTTTTGCTTGGTAGGCTGGATGTGACTGGTTGTCCTGATCTGGCACCCAGGGCAGGCGCGGCAGGGCCTTGTCTGGCTGCATGGAGTGGGGTAAGGGGCAGCCCAGCTCCAATCCAGCTGCACAGTAGAGGGAGGTGCGGCTTGGCTTCAACCTCGTCCTACAGGGTGGGGAAGGGGTCTGGTCCAGCCCCTATCTGGCTGAACAGGGGTGGGGGTGTGACCGACCCTGATCTAACTCCACGGTGGAAAGAGCATGGTGCAGCTGTCATACAGGTGCACAGGGGAAGGGGCCTTGGCCTGGCCTAATCCAGCCCTGTCATGAGGAGGTGCGGGAGGGGCCATGGATCTTGGGAATTTGGTAGCAGGGAGGGATGGCAGTATTAGCTGCTGCTATTCTTCTCCTGCCAAACTTTCCCACCTGTGGGGAACTCTGAGGGCTAACTGTCAAGACTCCACAGGCTGGATTTAGTTTGTGGGCCAGGGGTAGAGTATATTTGGGTTATCCCCTTTCTAGATCAGGTTAACTCTTTCTTAATCTAAATTAGTTTACCTTGATCTAGTATTCTCAGTCTAAGTTACTTTACCTCCTGAAGTGAACTAACTTAGATTGGGCTTGCCATTTTTTTGCTGATTTAAACGCTCTGAACATCTGCATGAGTGGGTATTTAGACTGACCTAACCCTGTTTAAGTCAATCTTAATATAATGCTCATGCATACCCTTTGTAAACAAGTGTGATTCTTCTATTAATATACTTGGTTCTTACAATCCAGCCATAACAAGGAATATGAATTCACAGTTATGTATCAAAAAAGATAACGTGAAAACACATTTAGTAAGGAAAAGAAAAATCAGTAAACTTTATAGTTTCCCTTATCTAAAGTGAAAGAAGCAAAAAAATAACATGGGAAACCTTAAATATTTTCCTATATTTATGGCATTTATTTTAAGCAATAAGTTGGATGCAGTAGGCTCAGCTGAAACCAATAAAGAGGGATACCTTACAGCAAAGACTCTAGGATAAAGCCCAGTATTCACAAACGGCATTTGTGTTTGAATGCCAGCACTTGTGCAACCATTATTATGAAAGTAAATGTCATTCCTCAGCTTTATAGTTAATAAAAATAGCATGTGTGTGAATGACTGCAGTTAACTACATCTTAAACTTTACTAAATAGATACTTCTGCAAATATTTACTACTTCTACAATTTGATACAAATTATATAGAGGATAATAGATAGCTCCACAGTGCATACAAGACTTAATTTCACTGGAATGGCTTGGCTAAGTCATAAACTACAAGTGTACAGTGCAAATAGTGTACGAATGGCAGCAGAGCCCTAGGAATGAGTTCATTTGTTTTCACTCTGGGGCCATCTGTTGTTATTTCTAATAGAGACTTTTTAAACTTTTGATCTTTGAAGTCTTTGGGTTTTTAAACTTTTACAGGTGAAACATTAACTTTTTAAACAGCTTATGCTTATAAATTTCAGTGATGTCAGTGAAAGGATATTATCACTTTCAATGACATTAGTGAGAGCTTATTATTAGTTTATTACCCTGAGGTTTATAAAGAAATAAACCAGTAGGTAAATATTGTGGAGAGACTATAGTCTCCCCTTAGCTAAGGCTGAGAGACTAGCTTTCTGTTCCAAACTTGATTATGACCTGGCTCCCCATCATGCAAGTTTGTTAAAACCAAAGCAATCTGCTTAATTTCACGCATAGTGTTTTCCTAGAGCTTAATTTGTTTGGAAAGCTTATGTGAAGTTTGGCAGGTTGAAAAATTAGTGGTATTCCACATATTCACATCATTTTATTTATTTATTTTCTCTTGCAATATTACACTTCCAAGTAGCTTTCTTTTTTTGAGAAACTCTACATTTACAGTCCTAACCTATGGGGTGCTGAGCTTTTCTCACCGTGGCAGGTGGTGCCCAAAAATACAGATGGAGTTTAATACAGATTAGGAAATTATACATCAAGGGAAGGTAGGAAGTAGTAGAAAGAAGGAGAGAAGGGATGATTTTATTCATCAAGTGAAAAACTGGGGCATTTTGCAGGGTGAGAAAAGACATTATTTATCACTATCCTTCCTCTTGTCTTTACCTCATGACATGAAGCTAGAATTAGTATTCCTCCTCTTCCTACTTAATCTTTACACAGCTCAGACTTCCTCCATGAGCTTTGAATCCTCTTCTACCTGATGCCTTTAGGTTCAGAATACACTTCACCCCAAGAGATTCTTGTGGGTTTCTAAAACCAGCTTTCAGATTCAGAACCCCTTTTCCAGGCACTCATGGGCAGAAAACACAGAAGCCTTTTTCTCTTCTACCTCAGAATCTCCTCCTATTCATTGCTGGAGAAGGAGCTGAAGCAGCATGAAAGACTGCGACTGAACCCTAATTGGCTTCTTTTTGACTATTATGAAATAACATCACAGAAGCCTGTATTTCATGCTCCATGTCCTCTGTAGTCGGTGTGAAACTGGACTGGTGGAATTACAGATGCAGTACAGTCTTCAAAGCTGGAGTGCTACCTTAAGAGTACATCAGCCATATTTTACAATATCTCTACCATTACGGTGGGGTTTAGTCACACAGCAACCTTAAATGACCATCCACTCCTACCCTCCTTGATTTCCAGTAAAATCAATAGGAGGTAAGAGCACTCAGTGCCTTCTTTAGAAGGTGAGACAAGTACGGTGTCTACTGTTGTTCCTTATCTGTGGGTTGTTTGTCGTTTATTCTAAGCCCTGAGACTTTTTAAATCTAAATTCAAATCTAAATAATAGGTTATACAGCCTGGAACAGTATAAAATGGCATGTGTTATTAGCAATCAAGGGAAAGATAAAAATATAAAATAGAATATTAGGCAGAGATGTTAATTCTAAATCTGAACAAGAAAAGTATAGAAATTGTCTGTACTTTGGGGGAAAGGATTTTGACAAAGGAGGGAAAAAAGAATTTCTATTCAGGTCCTGCTTACTCTGTTTTGGGAATGGAATTTTGGTTTTCTTTAATAACTGTCTCCAGTTTTCTCCATTTCCTGTCCATTAAGAGTGCATATTTTATGGGGACTTAGCTTGGTGGATCAGTGGCACAAAATCCTTATTAAAATAGGTACAGAGCCCCCATTTCTGAAAACACTTATGTCCACGTGGGCCATCTCACTGACTTCCTTTGGGGTACACATGGGAAGAGAAATATGTGTTTGTAGGACTTAGGCCACGGACACTCAAACTCCATGAGGGGTCCAAAACAGCTTCACTGAGTGGGTAACCCCTCTATCTGACCATTTGGCAGGCTAGCAATATCTTCTAAAACTCATTTAGGGCATCTTGACAACCTTGCATCATGTATTAGTGTAATTAATTTTTTTACCAGCATGTCATACTTTTAACTTTGCAGCAGGGTGTAGCATTTAATAAATAATACCAATTTTATGCTGCAAATTGGCTGTAATGCAAACAGATAAAAAACCGAGTCTGCTCGGAAGAGACTATTAGCCATGTAATGGAACCAATAACTGAGTTAGACCTGTTCAGCTAATCACTACATGTTTTTATTATTCTATTACAATATTTACTCAAATATAAGACAATCCCCGCCCCCCACCCTAGTCAACATAGGGAAAAAAGCCCCTCAGCTTACATTTATATATAAGGAAATCTGACTAAATACGTTGTCTATAATTAAACTGCTGCTAAAAGCATCATGTGGTTAGTAATGGAAACCAATTGTGAAGTTGATTAAATGCAGCCAATACTGAACATAACTATAGAATGCATGGCCCATATGGGGCAAATGTATTGATGGGAATCTACCACATTTTTTTTCTTGGCTTAAGGTCAAATTAGTTCCAAATTTCAAATCGACTGAGACCACCTCAGTCATTCAAGTCTGTGTGACACTACCACCGGGCAAGTCTTCTCCCTTCTAGATCCATCAGTCTGGGACTTTGGATGCTCCCTAAATCCATGACAGGCATCCTATGTGCAGGCCTCAAGCCCAAAAGCGTTGGAGTTCAGATGTTTCCTAGTCATGTGTGTTCCCACAAGGCTGAAGGAGCAAACCAATAAGAAAGTGCAAATGCAGCCCCCCATTACCACAAAATTATGCAACCACATATCCCACATTTAGGAAATTCACAGGGGTCAGCCTGGCCAAAGTGTAATGGATGGGTGTAACAGGGCACCCAAAAGAAATCTGGAATACCCCATTCTAGGGCAGGCTGTCCCACTCTTTCCTGCCACACCTTGATATTAATTGATATAGCTATTGCAGGAGACTGCCCTGATCTTACTCTAATAACCCCTGACTTGTGGTCATGGCCTTATAGGCCAGTTACATAGTTCTGTACCTTCTCTACACCATGTCCCATGCCTCACAGGTAGAATCCTTACAGTTGGTCTCTCTTTTGCTGAAGCAGCCTCTCCCTGGGCCTTCTGACCCCTCAGCCTCTCTCAGCCCCACTCTGGGCCTTCAGACCTCTTGGTCTCTCTCCCTGTCCCACTCAGGTTGCCAGACCATGCCTTCTCTCCTCTGGATCCTCTCTGGGCCCTCAGACCCTTTGGTTTCTTGTGCAACCATTCCGTGGGCTACCCAGTCTCTCAGTCTCTCTCTTGGCCTCTTTCCAGGCTGTCAGTTCCTCTTTGGTCCCTCTTCCTGGTCCCATTCAGTTCTCCACTTTCCCAGACACTCTCCAGGCCTTCAGGCCCATCTGGGCCTACACTGTGCACTGGCCTCTCACTGGGCTGCAGTCTAGGGCTCAGGCCTCTGGCCCCTCAACTTAAGCCTCAGGCCCCTCTCCGAGGGCCTTTCCCCATCCAGGCCTCAGGCCTTGCACTGGGCCTCTGTACCTGCATGGTCCTAGTTTTCCTTGTCCCATGCTTTTCTGTCAGGGTGTACTCCCCTAGCCTTCCTCCTCCACATGGTGACCCACAAGGTAGTGGGAGCTGAGGCTTTCTGGCACCCCATCTTCACATTTCCCTGGGGTGGGCCCACATGTGGCATTTTGTAACTGCCCGCCATATCATCTGACTCCACTAGGGTGCAGTTTTAGGTCTTACCCAAGACCGGTTCTCAGGCCTACCTGCTCTCATATCTCCCTTTCTGGGTTTTCCCTGGATGTGTTGCCCCATTCATGAGCTGCTGCCTACCAACCCCTCTGGCTCTGGCTCCATCTCATATCTAACTCTTCCATCTCTGACCCCAACTCACTCTTGGACACCTATCTTTAATCTTCTTTCTGAAGATGGCCCAGCATCAGCCAGCATCCTGCAGGTTGCACAGCCCTTGAACCCTTACTGTCAGCTGTCGAGGGACCTTTATGCCTCTCCTAGGCTTGGCCTCACCACCAGTCCAGTTGAGACTCCAGGCAGTCCAGCTCTAGCCATCTCTTGTGATGGGCTCTCTCACCTGCACCTGCCTGGCCTCATGTAGGCACTTTCTTGCTGCTTTGGAGTGTACACCCAGTGCCAGCTGCAGGGTATGATCCTGTGGCCTGGATGTTGGGTCACATTCACACCGAAGGAAACCCCAATACTCACCAGTCCCTCTCAGCAGTGTCTTTTTCAAGGGATAGTGAGCCATACTGAATACATTTCAACTTCCTCTTCACTCCCACAGCTGAGCTGCACATTTCTTTCCCATTTCCTATGAGTCCTGTTTTTTAACCAGCCTTTAATGTCTGGGAAACATCACCAAACAGGGCCCCAAACAATTTACCCAAAATCCTTTGTTGCCCCCCTATCTCACCGTGTCACATATGATTAGTGTGGCCACACCCTCCATGAGGCAGAGCTGGACCAGATTGCCCTGCACCTCCTCTGTATATACATTTTTGGAGGATCCCAGGACTTGTGGCAAGAAAACCTGGTTCTAGTCATGAGTGAGGGCTGAATTAGCAAATGGATCCTTTATGATTGGGTATCTGGAATATACACACATACTGAGCAGTGCTGAGCTGTGGGGTGACCATGACTTGAAACACTGATGACTCTGGTGAGGTGCAGCCTAATGGGCTATATGGTAAATCATGAGCCTTTTGGTTTTGGTGCAGTTTGTATTATATACAATTACCTATAGGAATGCTGCTTAAAAGTGTGTTCTAAGACTTTGTTAAACCTTGCAGCAATTTCAAAGGAAATAAACTGCATTAATTCTGAATGAATTAAGTCTACAGGTACCTGTAGTAATGTCCCTACATGCAAGTTACTGAAGTATGATTATTTTCAGGTCAATATTTTCAAATTTGATCTTTTTCCCCCATGTTTTCAGGGAGAGAGAGGTCTGAAAGTAAGGAAGGGGCCACAAAGGAAAGAAGTTGGGGGGGGGCAGTAGAGGGTAAAGGGTCTAGCTGATCCCCCAGATTCATTTTCCTTGCTGTAATAGTGGAAGGAGGACAAATTCAAGGAAAACCTCTGATAATAAGATTCTATAGCTGGAAAATTATAACAATTTGTAAATTGTCCACATAGAGAATCTAATTATTCAGGTGTTGTCTTATTATTGGGTTGTTTTCTATTTGAGTAAATATGGTAGTTTTCCCGTCAAGTCAGAGGACTGGATCAAAAGAAATCTCATGAGGTTCAATAAGAACAAGAGTAAAGTCCTCCACTTAGGATGGAGCAATCCCATGCACTGGTACAGATGAGATCGACTGGCTAAACAGAAGCTCTGTAAAAAGGACCGGGGGGTTACAGTAGACAATAAAAGCTAAATATAAGCCAACAGTGTGTCCTTGTTGCCAAGAAGGCTAACGGCATATTGAGCTGCAGTAGTAGGAGCATTGCCAGCAGATTGAGGGAAGTGATTATTTCCCTCTATTTTGCACTGGTGAGGCCATATCTGGAGTACTGTGTCCAGTTTGGGGCCCTCCACTACAGAAAAGATGTAGACAAATTAGTGAGAGTCCAGCAGAAGGCAATGAAAATGGTTAGGGGGGTGGGGCACATGACTTGTGGACAAGTTGAAAGAACTGGGCTTATTTAGTCTGCAGAAGAGAAGACTGAGGGGATTTAGTAGCAGCCTTTAACTACCTGAAGGGTGGTTCCAAAGAAGATGGAAGTAGACTGTTTTCACTGGTGGCAGATGACAGGACAAGGAGCACTGGTCTCAAGTTGCAGCAAAGGAAGTTTAGGTTAGCTATGAGGAAAAACTTTCTCATGAGGAGGATAGTAAAGCACTGGGACAGGCTACCAAGAGAGGTGGCGGAATCTCTATCCTTGGAGGTTTTTAAGAGCCAAGTAGACAAAGCCTTGGCTGGGATGATCTAGTTGGGGCCGGTCCTGCTTTTACCCAGAGGTTGGACTAGATGACCTCCTGAGAGCCCTTCAAACCCTAATTTTCTATGATTCTATAAGTTCTAAGAGACCAAATAAGAGGTTAAGTTGGCAAGTTCAGTTTCATTTCTGTGTAGTTTAAGCTTTGCAAAGGAAAATCCAGTGGCTTTCCATGGTGAGAGGTGACGCCCATTTCTTGAAGTCAATAGGAGTTCAGTGCAGCTGGCAACTCACTAGAGGCAATCAGTATCTTTTAAAAGCAGTACAACTATTTGCACAGGGTATTTTTAGGTTTCTTTTTCAATCAGCTACATGAAAATTATAGCAATTAGCAATATAAATCTCCTAGTATTGTCATAATTTAATGAGACACTAACAGACTTTGTGAATTTGTAGCTCCTTTTTTATGCTTGTTAAACTGTGAGCACATCTACATGAGTCACTAAATGTGCAGTAGACTATTTCTACTGTGCATTACTGCATCATGACAAAAGCCATGCTAGTGTGCTAATTCTCAGTAGAATTCATCTACTGTGCATTACCATCAGTTAAAAGGAATGCACTGGCACTATTGTGCAGTAGTGCTGGTTACTGTGCATTTACTTGGTACCTCTTATTACAGGTACTTAATGTGCAGTAACCATGGCACATTAATGTGTGTATAAATGTGTCCAGTGTTGCCTTTGTCTATCAGCATTAGTTTAGGCTCTAGACTACTCCACCTCCCTCCCAGGTAAGGAACCAATCTCAACCATTTCAGGTCCTCCAAATTAGAAGTCACTCAAGCCACCAGCAGCAGCTGAACCAAGGAGTTATCATGGAGTTTCTCTTAAGCTTAGTTCCTATCACAATGTCTCCCAAAGCTCTTGCTAGGTTCGTGCAGCTGCATAATTCCTCCAAGGTGGCAAAGCATTTCCTTTTCCCCATCAGTCTACTTTGACCATAAGTACTTTAGGGAAGGAAATTTCCATTACTATGCTGATGTATAATATGTACTACAGTGGTCCCTGATCTAGTTTGGGGCTTTTAAGTACCACTGTAATACAATAATGTAATGAGAGATTCCCAGTTTTTTAGTCACCTGATACTGTGTTGCTTCAGCATCTAGAAATCCTAAAAATAATTGTCTTCTTTTTGGTTCCGCATACATTTATCAATTCAGAGAGAAACTTATTGCTACTGAGAGCTTTGTCTTCCTTTCTGTATTCAAATTCTTGCTCATAACTGTTTACTAACCTGCAAAATGCATCCTAAAATTTCTCTTGTGAGGCATTGGTAGTATTCTTCATAACAAATGTAGAGACAAAAAACAAGTCATTCCTTTTTCAGTAACTCCCTTTCAACAGACTTATGTAAATATTCAAAGTTACTCTATGGAAAAAAGATTTTTTTCAGTGTACTAAATTCTACACAGGCTTAGACTGTGAGTTAAAATTATTTGTATATTGTTATGTTCATTCTGTTTTGAACTGCAGAACCTCTTTGGTAATATTTTTCTTGGAGAATCAATTACATATGAAATTGCACAGCAATTTAGCAGCATAAACCCAGGTAATAATATAATTAAAAAGAAAATATTTACTTGCTGCATAGGATATTTTTGTGCATCTTAATTACATTGCTGTGCTTGCCAGCTAATATTACAGTAGTAACCTTTGTGTGGGTTTTGCATCTGACAGACAAAGAAGTAATAAAAACAGATCATAGAATCAATGAGTGGGAAGGGACCTAGACAGATCATTGAGTCCGACCCCCTGCCATGGGCAGGAAGGAGCACTGGGGGTGGGAGGGTTCATAACAGCCCAGCCAGGTGCCTGTCCGGTCTCCTCTTGAAGATCTCCAGGGAAGGTGAGAGCACCATCTCTCTGGGAAGCCTATTCCAGGCTCTGGCCACCCTTACAGTGAAGTAGTTCTTCCTAATATCTAACCTAAACCTATCTTCCCTCAGCTTGTGGCCATTGTTCCTGGTGACCCCAAGGGGGGCCCTGGTGAACAGACTTTCCCCGAGTCCCTGCTGCTGGCCCCTGATAAGGTTGTAGGCAGCCACAGGATCCCCCCTCAGTCTCCTCTTGCAGAGACTGAAGAGATTCAGGTCCCTCAGTCTCTCCTCATAGGGCTGGCCATGGAGGCCCTCAACCATATGAGTGGCCCTCCTCTGAACCCTCCCCAGGTTCCCCGCATCCCTCTTGAAGTGCGGTGCCCGGAACTGGACACAGTACTCCAGCTGAGGCCTGACCAGCGCCAAGCAAGACCTCTCTGGACCTGTTAGTGATGCCCCTGTTGATGTATGACGGTGCGGTTGGCTCTGTCTATTGCTTCGTCGCATTAGCGACTCATATTCATCCTGGAGTCAATCCCGACTCCAAGATCCCTCTCTGCCTCTGTGCTGCTGAGAGGGTCAGCCCCTAACTTATAACCATAATGCTGGTTCCCTCTCCCCAGGTGCAGCACCCTGCACTTGTCCTTGTTGAACCACATCCTGTTCAGATCCGCCCACTTCTCCAACCTATCCAGGTCTGCCTGGATGCGGTCCCTGCCTGCCAGTGTATTCACTTTGCCCCACAGCTTGGTGTCATCAGCGAACTTGAACAGGGTGCTCTCCACACCCTCGTCCAGGTCACTAATGAAGACGTTGAACAAAATTGATTATCAAAATTGGACCCCACTTATGATTTGAATGATGATTTGTATCTAAGTCTTAGCTGCCACCATGACAAAACTAGGAGACTTGACAGACAGAGAAAATGTTACTAAAATTGAAGTCAAAGTTGTTATCCTATATATTTAATGTGATGGAGAGCAGAGGTGTAACAGCCAGGGGCTGTCTGGGCAGCAGCAGTGGCAGGAGTTGGGTTGGCGGTAGCAGTTCCAGCAGCAGCAGCATTAGCAGCTTCCATTCTTGTACCCCCTAGTAGGCACCTGGGGTTGATGTCCTGCTTGTCCACTTCTTGTTATGCTACTGGTGGAGTAAGTCTTATAGTGTCCAACTGATCATGCTAAGTATTTTGAACTAGATGCTATTTTAACTTAAACGTTTAAAAACAAACAAACTGGTGCAACTCCATTGACTTTCATAAAGTTACTCTGTCTCCTCCCACCCCCCAAACTGTTGGAAGCCAGATCCAAACTTAGTAATTTGTTTGGGTTGTTTCTTTTTGTTTCTTTTATGCTTTTTAGGAACATTCTTGCCCAAAATATCTCAACTCAACACTTGGACAGTCTGGCTGTGTCCAGACAAGTGTGGATGTGTGGTATGTGGCACTGCACATGCAGGCATTTCCTGTGCTGCTGCCTTGCAGCACAGGGCTTTTTTTTGACCCCAGGAGATCTGGGGCAAAAAAACCCATGCCAAGAAAAAGCAGGGTGGTGCATTTGGTGGCAGTGCACACCACCCAATACCAGAACCTGGCTGGCCAGAGCTTCCTGCTAAAGGCTGCAGCCCCGGAAGACCCCCAGCACCTCAGGCAAGGCTACTGGGGCCAGCACAGTTGCTGGCCCCAGCCTCTCCTCCCCCACCTGGGGTAACCTGCCATGCACCGGCGTGCATGTAGCACAGGCAGTCCCCAGGGACAAGTAGCAGTGACACAAGGTCCCCGGGAAAATAAACATCCACAGTCATCTAGACACCCTCTGATGGCTCATTCTCTTCTACTGTTACTGGGGTAAATCAGGGGGTAACTTCACTGTTGTAAAACTGTAACTGAGAAGACAGTTAAATCTTGTGAACATACAATAGATCTACACATCGATTTAAATGAAATGAGTAGGATTCAAGGTCAGTGCAACAAAAACGAAAACAATCTGTTAAAAATGTACAGTATTATTTTTTAACTTCAGTCAGGATAAACATGACTAAGGAAAAGGAGGTTTACTAAGCAGAGATTTAATACCCACCCATACATTTTACAAGTTATGGCAGGTGTATATTTTAAAATTAACAATTTAAGGGAGGAAGTTATGTAGTCATAATGTCCCATATGACTATGCATTAATAGACACATGAGAATTTAGTTTTTGGGGTTTTTTTCCCCCCAGTAGAAAAACTACTGCATATGTCTATTTCACACGTTAAGTCTCATGATCCTGCCTGTCTGTTCTGGTGTGAGGAAACCAGATTTAACTATTAATAAATAATCAAGTTTCCCTTACAGTTTTTATTTTAAGTAACTCAATTAAGGAAGACTCAAAATCCTAATTCTACACTGGTTCTAAAGTTGCTTCTGTAGTATTTTTGCAATAAACAAATAATTGTAAATCCATTACACATAATCTACTAAGCACAATCACTGAATTTTTGTCATTCCTGTGATGAACAGGTATATTAAAGAATGGGATTGGCAAACCTTTTAATTAGCAGTTTGAACTGATTTCTTGAAGGCTGTTGTTTAAGTACTTCTTTGGTTAGTATTAGAAGAGAAATGCCTTCAAAGGCCTGCCTTCAATCTTCATAGATCTTCTCTTGTAGTCTAGGTATTCTTAAGAGCTTATTATTCAGTAATTTTCAGGAACTTTCTGGGAGGCTGAACACGGCACAGTCCATACAAACATCATGACAGCCGCCCCCCCCCCCGGTTCAGTAGTGCAGAAACTGGCTGAATTGGCCTGCCAAGGATCTGTGGCCTAGGTAAAGATGAAGTTCTCTGTTTGGATCCACCAACATAACCCATATCTTTCAGATCAATGACTGATCTGTGATGGTGTGTGTTTTGGTTTGTTTGGCTTCCTCTGCTGAGGAGGCCTTTGAATAAGGGGCCTGTTTTTGGAAATTAAAAATACGTGTGGCTGTGACACCAGTGAGATGAGCTAGTAGAGAGTACTTACCAGTTCACATGTGTTTTACATAGATGTTTCAAGTTAAGGCAGATTTGCTAATGTGAATTATTTTATTTGTTGCTTTTGCAAAGGGATCTGTTAGTTTAGGGCTGTTCAAGTGGTAGCTTGTGAAGGGCTAACACGCAGCCCATAGGCTCCAGCTTGGCCACCACTCCTCTTGTTGCAACTAGCATCTTCAGGTTTCTTCTCTCTCTTCTGGTTTTTCCTTCCTGCTCCATCTCCTAGGGGTGGTGTGGTGTGCTAGGAGGGGGTCTAGGGAAGGGGCTGGGCCGTTCATGCTCTGCATACAGTTAGCAGGGAGGAGCCAGGCTTTATGCATGACTGGGAAATGAGCTGAGCAGCACGTGCAACTGGGAAAGGAGCTGGACTGCCTGTGATGTGCACAGAGTGAAAGGGCTGCCTGTGTGGTGGTGGGGACTTGAGGACGGTCACTCTCATGGTATGTGGCCTATGCTGTGTGTGGCCCCTCACTGTCCAGAAGTTGAACAGCACTGTCTTAGTTCAGTCAAATGAACTGTATTCACAGCATTTCATAGAGCCTGAAGGGTTTTTTTTTAACTGCTTCACATTTAGAGTGAGAGAATAAGGAAGAAGGAACAACGCTCCATCTTATAATACTTGGTTGACCTAGGTAACTCCTTGATGATGGCCACTTTACTATCTTTGTAAATCACAGCTCATATGTAGTCTTTTTAAATAACCATGGACTTTTTTTGTCTTCTCACAAGACAATGTCTCTCTATAACATTCAGGAGCCCCCGCTCCATCTTTTTGTCTGTCATTTCTTTAGTTACCTACAACTTGAGCGTTCTTGGATCCTCTTCTCTTCTGCCATAGATCCTCCAGTTGATCATCACTTGTGGTCAAAATATGTAGTGGTGAACAGCATCAAGAATTTAATGGCCTAATCTGTTAGATCAGACCTTTTTTATTTTCAAGCAGATACTTTCCATAAGTGCCTGAAGACACTGCCAATTTTCCTGATGGAAACTCTGTCTGTCTGTCTGTCTGTCTGTCTCTCACACCCTCCCACTCACCCACACAAGCCTGTTTCAGTTTGTACATTGATATCACTGGGTGAGCAGAGGGACCATGGGGCTGCAGCATCGCCGAGTCCTACATGAAGCAATGGTGGTGGCAAGATGAGGTGGGGCTCCTGGCCATGCTCTGCCTGTTAGAGCTGGGCTTCATGTAACTGTGCCAAGACTTGAGCAGAAATACCAATTTTTATGCCTCACAATATTAATCCATTCTTTGTACTCAGTACCATAGTTTTGGCTATAAATGATTAGATTTTACTTTATAAAATCCTGGCCAGACCTGCTATATGTGCTACTGCAGAAGGGACAGGAGCTTAACCTGTCCAGTCAATTTTCTTCCGTGGGAGGCCTTTTGCTGGTGTCTAATTGATGTATTCCATGAGTAACACAATCTCTCTTGGAAATTCCACAGAACCAGGTGGTTCTGTCCTGGTACTGCCTATTGATTGAAGACATTTGCTACCTCATGGTTGGGGATCTACCCTTACTGCCATGCCCATATTGAGAATCATACTACTAGCATGTGATCTATCAGAATGGTTACAGCTCTTCCCCTCCAAGTACCGATAGATTTTTTTTTAATTGTACAAATAATAGCATCATAGAATCATAGAAAATTAGGGTTGGAAGGGACCTCAAGAGGTCATCTAGTCCATCCCTAAATAGCTAGATTTTCTTTTTCTAGCTGGGAGTTACTCCATTCAACTTCAGTCAGTGACCTGAAGACGCATCCAATTGGCTGTTTTCTGACACCCATCATTTTGAATGCCACCTGGTACACCATCTGATGACACCTGGTACACCATCTTACTGCATCCAATTCTGGGCTCCACAATTCAAAAAGAATATCGAGACGCTTGAGAGAATCCAGAGGAGAGCCACGTGCATGATCAGAAGGCAAGAGAATAGGCCCTATGAAGAGAAGCTGAGAGCCATGGGACTCTTCAGTCTGGAAAAGCGCAGGCTCAGGAGGCACCTGGTGGCTGCTTATAAGTATATAAGGGGTGTACATCAGGATCTGGGAGAATATCTGTTCATCAGAGCACCCTAAGGAAGAACAAGGACCAATGGTCATAAACTCCTACAAGACTGTTTTAGGCTGGACATAAGAAAAAAATTCTTTACTGTCTGAGCCCCCAAGACCTACAATAGATTACCTCCAGATGTGGTGCAGGCACCAACTCTGGACTTAATCAAGAAACACTTCCATGCTTATCTTGCTGGGGTCCTTTGACTCTAGCTGACTTCCTGCCCCTGGGGCAGGGGGCTGGACTGGATGATATTTAAGGTCCCTTCCAGCCCTAATGTCTATGAATCTATGAAACATCACAGGACAGGATTCATTTTTTGCCTGGGTGAAAAACTGCTGCAAGGAGGTGATTAGCTCTTTAGACTCCCTGAAAATTCTTCCTTGTTTTTCCCAAATATCAGGGTGTCTTATCTTTAATAGGTGATGCAAAAATAAAGTTCTAAAAGGCCAGTCATACTGGGGAGAAACATATAGTAATTTAACATAACAAAGTATGCTAACATGTGTTCCATAGGGCATGAAACCTGGTCAGCTGCTGTGAGTGCAGTATCTGAATCCTTTTCTTGTCTATTTTGCAGCCCAAGTACACCATCTGTAGTCTCCTAAAAAGAACTTATTTAATTTTACATGACATTGTTTCTTCCAATCTTTGAAGTCCCTTTCCTCATAGTGACAGATATTCAGCATTACTTCTGCCTGGGTTGAGAAGGCTGTCAGTTCTCACTTCATAATGCTGGATACCCCTCAACACACTTTCAATGAATAATTCAATTATGATATTCTATGAGGCAATGTATTATACTGGTGGAAGTGCCATTGGTTGTTCATAATGGTAAATTTCTTGTGATCCTCCTATAGTCTCATATACTGGACACATAAAATCTGTGACATGTCTTAACGGATTTCATTTTTAACCATTACCTATGACCTTTGAATAATGGGGTAGTTGTCAAATTTGAAAATGTAATTCACCATGGAATGCCATAATCCTTACAGATGAGAATGGTTGCATCTAGTTTAAACATAGGCACTACATATATGGCCCGTTTGCGAAGCTGCATTGGTGAAATGATACCTTTCTTTTCCAGCCTAACTCAGTCAACTTAGTCAATCAGGCCTTTCTTTCAGGCTATTTATCCTGGCTATTCCTACCTCTGAGTCCTTACTCCTTGTTTAAAATGGCTGGATGTACAGTCATTTTTTTCCTAATTCAGCTTTACTTCTTTCAAGCAGTTTCCACCTACTGGATTCTGTCTTTGTACCACTATCACTGGGAGCATGTTTCTTTTGGTTCTTCTGTATGATAGGAATAAATATCAAGTCAATCACCCAGGTGGGTTCTCTGATGAAGATACACATGGTCACTTCCTTATGCCCACTGAACTAGTGGGTTCAGTCCTGCTTTGCATTTTGTTAGGTGTATTCACTGATCACAGAGGCATAAGCCCATGTATTAGTTTCCACCAATACTGACTGTTTAGGGGGTAAAACGGCTATAAATTGACTGATAGTAAAAACCATTTTTTCCCTGTATAGATTTACATTCTTAGACTATTTTGGTGGCAGGCCTGGAGACTTAATGCCACAGTCATTTCAGGAATTTAGCCCTAGTTCTTCAAAGTAAGTTACATCTATTGATTTGAATGGGAGTTAGGCACCTAACTGCCTCTGTGCTAGAGGAACACAACGGACTGTATCAATAGACCAACACTGTCTATTAGCTGATATGACCAGAGCACACAGTGTGCATCCTGTTTTCTTTAGGAAGTCCACTGTAAATTACATGTCACTAAAGCATGTAAATGTTGAAAGAGCATGTGATGTAATGCCACATTGGGCTTCCATTTTTAGAAATGACTAGAGAACTGTTAAACAATATTTTCCCCTCATGAACTTATATTAGCTTATCAGTGAATATGGCTCCCACGTAGCCTAGCTTTTTTACTCCCACAGCTTCAGACTCAATGGGCAACTCCAGTATTGCAAGCAAAACATTGTTATTGCATTAGATTGAATACTGATTTTATAATGTTTCCTATCACAGTGTGCCTGATATCTAACAGATTGCACTGTTATGTATAAAAGAACTTTATGAAAAGGACTTTCAAAATTGTAAGAAAACCTGAGGCTGTCTTTGGCCTAGCCAACCAAAAACTCCAGTCATTTTAGAAAGGAAGGTGTGTGCATGCACGTACACACATGTAATATGTATGTAACATGCACGTATGCATGAAATACATATTTATGTAATGTATATAATATACATGTAAGATATATAGGTATTATATGCGTGTGCATATATGTATGTAAATATAGTCAATATTCCTGCACTAAAGAAAAAGAAACTATTTATGATGCATAATATGAATGAATCCATGTAATCAGAAGGATCTGCATGTGCTTAAATCAAGTCTGAGTTTGACTGTAGCAATATATAACTAGGGTGGATGCTACTTATTGCAAAAAGTAGCCACCCTCATCCCCTTTGAATTTCTTCTTTGATTTGACATCCAAGCAGGAAAAACTGCCAAGAATGGATTTGTCACTAAAATAACCAATAGTTTATAGAAAAGACTATATTTTTGTACCTACAGCTAAAATTCCTCTTTGTCAATAAATCTTCACTTGGAAATTATCACACACCAAACTACAGTTATGTTAATTGGTCTGCTGTACAATGGAAGAGCTGTCTTATTTTCCTGATTTAAAATAAAAAGTTAATTAATTACTGCAACCCAGACAGGTACCATTTTAAATACTGGGACAGCTTTTAAACAATAGTGATTCATTTAATATCTTCAGATACTGCTGAATAAGAAAAGCATTATGATAGCCTCTTTCTCTGACCCAACGAACATGCTGTAGACTGTAAATTCACCTGCATACCCACATTGTCAGTATGCATGAACGAATAGGCAGTGAATATATTTCCAGTAGTTCTCCATTTTCAAACGCTGTGCAGCATGATGCAAGACTGCAGAATTAGGTAAACATGATGGATTGATGCTGAGGACATTTAGGGTGAATGAGATCTTCTAGTTTATACATGAGACAGCAAGGTAAATTAATAAGGGAAATTGACAATCATTTATACATGCCAACATCAGCAGGCATCTCAGCAAAACTGCCAACAAAAGGTCACAGCTCATCTGCCACTGAGACAACCAGTAGTAAGGCTAAAAATTATTAATTTCCAAACATTCTTTAGGTACTTCATTCGCGGTGGAGGTAGAAATGCTGCTTCTTCTTTTCGTTTTTTTTTTAACACACAGAAGCAATAAATCAGCCAGGTTAAGAAGACCCAGCTAGCCCAATGCAGATCGATTTCACAGGGAAGTCGATGGGCTGCTAATAGAATTACAACTACCTGTCAAAACAGGGAAAACATATCTGTGACAGTGACAAAGAGCAAATCAATTCAAGAAGTGTTTTCTTTTCTTTCTTGTTGTCTGAGACACAGATGCAGAGTCCATGGATGTCATTTGGAGCCTGCAATTGCATATACCAGCAGCACATTTGCACCAGTCTAGCATCTGATTCTGTAGTTCTTACCCAAGTGGACGGACAGTGTAGTTCTAGTAATGTCAGTGGGGTTATGGACGTGAATTAGAGCTTAGGGTGTACAGTTCAGGTTATTTCAGCCTTTCTCTTATAACATCTGGTTTCAGAGGTTGTACAGACAACTGTAAAAGCTTGCCCTTGTCTGAGAGAGTTGCTTACTCCAAATGTCCCCCAAGCTGTTTTATTTCAGTTAGGTATGTAAGCTTGCCACTTTCCATTGGATTTCAGTGTTTGTACAGCTCAAGCATAGGCTCAGTTATGAGAATGATATTTGGCAAGAAATCATGTTATAATCTGTGGTAATTAGACAAAGATTGAGCTACTGAACTGGGGAAACTTACTATTATGCTGTAACTTTGCTTTACTGCGTGTATTTCATATACATAATGCATGTCTGTAATACACAGCATATTTAAATTATGGATCAGAAAAGTTCTATTGAGTTAATAACATAACCAAAATATATACAAATAGATTGATGCGACAATCTGGAACAGTCCTATAGATTTCTCTGCCAAGGATTGTAGTCATGACATATTTAGCAAATCAGCATCAGACCAAATCTCTCCTGCAAGGGAGGGGAGGGAGGGGAAACAGCTCCAAAAAGATAGGGAAACATTGCACATTAAAAATGCCATTATTTCCTAACTATGTAATAAGCAACCAGAAATATTGATTTAATTACTTTATCTCAACGCTATTTTCTCTTTGTTTAAAAGCAAGTAGGAAAATAAACAAGGGAATAGTAAGAGACAGGCCTGATCCAAAATTCCCAGACTTAAGGGGTGTTTGAAATCCAACGTGGCTCTAGAGCTTAATATTTTGAAGACCCTCCATGTTTATATTGTCATAGTCTAGTTCAAAAAGTCAAATCATGGAATCATAGAAAATTAGGGTTGGAGACCCAGTCCAACCCCGTGCTCAAAGCAGAACCAGTCCCAACTAGTTCATTCCAGCCAAGGCTTTGTCTAGCTGGGTCTTAAAAACCTCCAACGATAGAGAGTCCACAACTTCTCCGGGTAACCTGTTTCTGTGTTTTACTACCTTCCTAGTGAGAAAGTTCTTCCTAATATCTAACCTAAACTTTCCTTGCTGCAACTTGAGACCATTGCTTCTTGTTCTGTCATCTGCCACCACTGAGAACAGTCTAGCCTCATCCTCTTTGGAACCCCCCTTAAAGTAGTTGAAGGCTGCTATCAAATCCCCGCTCAGTCTTCTCTTCTGCAGACTAAATAAGCCCAGTTCCCTTGGCCTGTCCTCATAAGTCATGCCCCCCAGCCTTCTCCCCATTTTTGTTGCACTCTGCTAGACTCTCTCCAACTTGTTCACAGTCTTTCTGTAGTGGGGGGGCCAAAACTGAACACAGAACTCTGGATGTGACCTCACCAGTGCTGAATATAGGGGCAATAATTACTTCCCTGATCTGTTGGCAACATGCCTACCAATGCAGCCCAGTATGCTGTGAGCCTTCTTGGCAATAAAGACGCAGAGCTGGCTTATATTCACCTTACTGTATTTTCACTGTAACCCCCAGGTCCTTTTCTGCAGAGCTGCTGCCCAGCCAGTCAGCCCCCAGCCTGTACTGCTGCATGGGATTGTTCTGTCCTAAGTACGGGACTTTGCACTTGTCCTTACTGAACCTCATGAGATTTCTTCTGGTGCAATCCTCCAGTTTGTCTAGGTCTCTCTGAATCTTAGCCCTACCCTCCATGTATCTACTATAACCCCCAGCTTGGTGGCATCAGCAAACTTGCTGAGGGTGCATTCAAGCCATCTTCCAGATCATTGGTGAAGAAATTGAACAAAATTGGCCCTAGGACCAACCCTGGGGCATTCCACTTGATACTGGTTGCCAACTAGGCATCAAGCTATTGATTACTACCCTCTGAGACTGATGATCCAGCCAGTTTCCTATCCACTTTACAATCCATTCATCTGACCTGTATGTATTTCCTTAGCTTGCCTATGAGAATGTTGCAGGAGACCGTATCAAAAGCGTTGCTAAAATCAAGGTATATCACATCCACTGGTCTCCCCGCATTCACAGAGCCAGTCATCTCATCATAAAGGCAGTCAGGTTGGTCAGGCATGACTTGTCCTTGGTGAATCCATGCGGACTGTTCCTAATCACCTTCTTCTTCTCCAAGTGCTTAGAAATGAATTCTTTGACCTGCTTTTTCCATGATTTTTCTGGGGACTCAGGTGAGGCTGACTGGTCTGTAGTTCTCTGGATCCTACTTTTTCCCTTACTTAAATATGGGAACTATATTTGTACTTTTTAAATCATCTGGGACCTCTCTTGATAGCCATGAGTTTTCAAAGATGATGGCCAGTGTCTCTGCAATCACATCAACCAACTCCCTCAGCACCCTCAGATGCATCCTGCACAGCCCCATGGGCTTGTATATGCCCAGCTTTTCTAAATAGTCCCATACCTGTTCTTTCACCACTGTTGGCTGCTTGTCTCCTCCCCAAACTGTGCTGCCAGGTGCAATAGTCTGGG
>NW_017729026.1:49895146-49902225 GCF_001723915.1 Gavialis gangeticus | reverse complement strand
TGCAACCCATCTGATTGTGTAGGCGTTGACACCACAGTTGCCTAATTTTTTAATGTAGCTACCTGTGAGCTACATTTATTCCTGCATTCCCTGTAAAGCTTCTTTAAAGTACAGCCAGCTCTCCTGGACTCCTCTCCCCCTGAGACTAACTTCCCAGGGGATCCTGCCCATGGGTTCCCTGAGCGAATCAAAGTCTGCTTTTCTGAAGTCCAGGGTCCTTACTCTGCTGCCCTCCATCCTTCTTTTCCTCAGGATCCTGAACTCAATCATCTCATGGTCACTGGTGCCCAAGTTGCCATCTACTACTACATTCCCCACCAATTCTTCCCTGTTTGTGAGCAGCAAGTCAAGAAGAGCATGGCCCCTAGTTGGCTGCTCCAGCACTTGCACCAAGAAGTTGTCCCCAACACGCCCCAGAAACTTGCCCCCTGTGCACTGCTGTATTGCCCTCCCAGCAGATGTCAGGGTGATTGAAGTCTCCCATGAAAACCAGGGCCTGTGACTGGGAAACTTCTGCTAGCTGCTTGAAGAAACACAGCCATGGTTCTGATTCTGGCAACAGGGAGGGTAAAGAACAGGCTGCTAGCTAACAGTGGCTTCTCAATACACACACTGGAGGCAAAAAAAGAAAGTGACATCTTCCCCTGAAGCAGCAAAACTCTGGGTGCTGCAAGGTTCACCTCAGGCACCCAAGGTGCAGTACTGGCCGGTTATGTCTGGTTGCTGAGTGTCCTTTGGTGATCAGGGAGTAGCTCCACTGAGGGAAACAGAAGAGGCAAAGAGAAGACTGTTGATTGTGTGAGATGGTTATTGTTGCCATTTTGCACTGTCCTCCCCCAGTCCTTGCCTTGAACACTATTAAAAATATTTTAAATATTTTCAAGACCAAGTTACAGAAGCAGTATTTAGAACTCTAGATAATGGGAGGAAGAGAAGAACTATGTTTTGCAGAGGTAGCAGTATACTGGTGTAAACTGTTTCAGCCAGAGGCATACCCTGATTCTAGGCTGATGTTAATATAAATTGGGGTGAGCCCCATTGACATCAGTTGAACTCTTAAATCAATGACAAAACTCTCCTTAAGTGGACCAGGGTTTCACTGATTGAAATGTAATCAGCATAAAACTAAAGCCTGAGGAGAATGAGACTCGTGAACATTTTAATCTCTTGTCTCTGTTTGTTTTGTCCGTATCATGTGATTATAACCTAATTATACCCATTATTATATGCATGCAACTGTTATTGATTACACTGAATCTTCCAGGAAAGATTTCCAAATGGGTTTTAACACCAAATGTATCCAAAAGCAGGGCTGAGCATCAGAGGTCTCTGGAGCAACAAACAAACAGCTGCATAATAGTACTATGTGCATTTATAACATTATGATTTTAATGACTAACCACACTGTTTTAAAGTACCTTGCAGATTCTAGTAAAGGACCTTCCTCCGAAAACACTTCCTCCTGCTTTTAGTTTGTAAATATTTTAATTCAGCCAGACTGAATTCCCTAAATGTAATTCTTTTTATTGAGTTCAAACAGATAAAACATTATATTTTATTAAAAAGACAGAGTTCCAATAAAAAAATATTCTCAATGTTTCCCTTTATTAGAGTTTTCCAAATACTACCAACTATTGTAAATTGTTTCCATTTTATAATGTAGTGGGTGGTTTAAAGACAATCAATCATGCATTTTTAAATTAAGCGTCTAGATTAAATATGTTTATTTCAAAGATGAGCAAATCTATATGGTGTTTCCTTCCAAAGTAATGGACCACCTATTAATTGTGCGTTGGTCATTACATCCTTCCAATTCATATCTATGATTGGTTTCTTCCAGTCACTAAAACTGTGTGGATAGGGATCTTTGTCCTAGATAGATTATACTAACACAATGGTGAGTGACTTGGCTGCCAGTTCACAGCTACTACTATACAGAAAACAACAGAGGAGTCCATGGCTGAGTCACTGAGAACAAAAGGTATGAAGTTAGATCCAAGCACTGACTGATCACAGAGGAAGTGACTTTCTACCCATAGACCATACTTCTTCCCAGAACCTTGCTCACTTCAAAAGTAGCAGGAAAGCTTCAGTTAAAGAGGGCAGGTGTCCCTGTTAACTTTCAGTAGACATAAAGAGAAAAGCTGGGCAGCCAAAAGGGTCTAACATCATCCTTGTAATAAAATCAGCAGAAGAGCAAGCTGTTAGGGCTTTTGTAATCATGGCTTCAGAGAGTACGTGGCTTATGCAGCCCAGCTTGAATTGACATGCCACCTTAACTTTAATCTACAGGTTATGAGTTAAGGCTTAAAACTCAAATGCCTGGGGTGGAACACAGCCTGCTATGAACTTTTAACTTCCCACAAGTCAAACAAGACAGAAGAACTGTAAGATGAGGCTCTTTTCATATCTACAAGAACCTCTTTTTTGGATGTATGCAGGGAAAGACAGGTTATATAAACAGAAAGGCCACCTTTTCACAGGCGACTACAGCAAGTAGAAAAAATCAACATGTGCTCATGTCGCAAGAGCCTGCATTTTTGAGCACAGCAAGGCATTTCTGAGAGAGCTGCCTGGGTAACCACATGTCTAGTTACCACATTACTTCCACAGTTGACTCACTTAAATGCGTCAGTTCGCTGTTGTGCCTACCTTTGGAAAAGGCAGCTCCGACATGAATTAGAGAGACTGTGCTACCTAAGATATTTATTTCTTTTACATTATTTGCAGTAAAAATGTGACTGAAGTGACCAGCAACAACTGCTAATTACTGCTTGTTGGCTGAAAAATGTAAAAGCTTGTTTGTTTTATACTTCCTTTCTAAGCAGAAACTGAATACTTCACTCAAGCAGCCTTTTAATTTTAAATTCAGTGGAGATGAAATACTCGTCTCTCTCCTATTATTCTAGTTGTATGCCATGAAGTCCATAGAGTTTCAGCAGCATAAAACCTAGTTCAGTAGGAAACCATGTTGGAAGTATGTACTGGGTAATTTACTGGGTAAGTGCAGTCCTGGAAAAAAAAAGAGGGGGATATTATTTATCAAGGTTTTTGAAAACAAGGCTATATCCTCTCTCTACTTTTATGAAATATTTTATATTTCTTAGATGCTGCTTTAAAAATACAATTGTTTTACTACAGTTACTTTTAAGCATCTATAGTAAAAAGTATTTTTAGCATGCTACATTTTAAAACACTGTGACCCAGAAAAGTCTTTAAAGAGTACTTGCAACACTTTGAGTATATTTTTGAGCTAATCAAGGTTGTGATTAAAAAAAGGATTCTATCCTTTGAGGTATAAAACATCTACTGTGAGATGCTGTGTACTCATCAGTCCCAAAGCAGTTTATGGGAACTGAAAGGTCTCACTATTTTGTGAGATCAGGTGTTTGATATCTGATCTAAACTGAATTTTATAGACTACTGATTCATAGACTACCTGATTCACAGATTACCTGAAAGGTATCCGGAGACTTTCAGTGTCACTTATCTTTTTTTTTGCTATTTTCTTAAAGAGTTTCAAATGGAAGGAAAAAATTAAAACAAAAGTAAATGGATTCATCTCCTGTTCTTTAATTTAATTTTTGTGTTATTTACTATTTCAGTTCAGGGGAAAATTATTCTTTGCCTGAAGTAAAATGAAGCACAGCTCTACAAAACAACCAAAGGCAAAACAAAACAAAACAAAACAAAACTATCCCCCCATAAAACACAGCCCAAAACATTTTAATAAGCACAGGGCTGCATTATCCAATAGAAATCACTGTCATATCCTTGGGAACACTGGGGATTTATCATCTACTAATCTTTTGCTCTAAGTTATTACCTACCTCATAGAGAAATAAAGTGCATTAACTCTCTGTTGTGGAAATCAGCGCTATTAGAGATCTCTGGAGCAGATGTGCTACAAGAGAGCCTTTTGATTTTTTTTAACTCAAAGAGTAATGACACTGCAATATCATGTGGTGAAAGAGCAATAATTTGATAAACATTGTCTTTCCATTAGATTAGAGCAATTAATCTGATTCTAATTTAGCTGAAACATTACCATACTGGAATCCCTAGAGTCCTGTGAATAATCTCTAAACGCATTGACACACTCAGCATACAAACATTATCTCCACTCATACTGTTCTTCCATATGGTCTCCTCCCATGGTGATGGAGGGCACCCTACTGTTTCAATCAAATAAATGTCAATTATCTGAGATAGATTTTTAGTTCAGGAGCATGGGCTTGTAATTCAGCCAGGCGTTGGTAGAATTGTGTGCAGTTCTTCTTTGAAAATGTCACTTCTTCAGAATCAGTCCCTGCTTCATTGTCTTCAAATACTGCTCAGACATGAAATTACAAAAACTATAGCTTGGCAATTATGGGTGCAGGAGCTCATTTGTGTTTGAGTAAGACAGAAAGTGAGAAAGTAGCATAAGGGTAGGAAAAATGTCAATACAATTTACCATGAAATTACCTTCATATTGTACTCTATTGCTTGGAAAGGCAATTAATCACCATTTCTAAATACCAATACAGAATGGGGTGCAAAGTTTGTGTCACTGAGTGCTGCTTAGGCATCTTGCAAGTATTCTGAGAATTGTCCTTAGAACTTCATGCTTACTTCCCTTTGAGTTTCATCTTAGGACACTGCAGGGCTGGGCATAATATCAGCTCACTTATTTTTATCTGCAACTCCTAGTTTTGAAGATTTACAAAATTTGCTTTCATTGAACTGAGATATTAGGGAGTCAAAAGCACACACTGAGGTTAAAAACAGACATTATCCTTGGAATGGGAGCAGCTGTGCCAGGACACAGTGAATCCTTTTCATTGGGTGACATGGACATTGCCCATTGTCCCACAGGGTCGGGTCTCTGCTGTTTCTGGGACTTCAGAAGTCCTTTTATTTGCAGAGGTGTACCCCAAGTCAGGGCATGGCAGCATGAAACATGCCCCTGGGGAATCTACTGTCAAGGGATTTCTCGCACACACCACAGTCAACAGAGGGCCCTTGAAGCCCCAGAAGTACCTGGGTGCATCTACATGAGACACTATTGCACATTAGACTAATTTAATGCACAGTAAAGTTTCACTGTCTATACAACCACAACAATTACTGCACAGTATATTAGTCTAATGCACCATTTTCTAGTACCTGTTAATGCAGATACTAGAAAAATGGCAAATTAACTAATGCACTGTACCACACATGTGGTCACTGACCGCTTCTGGTCATCCCAGGCAGCAGGGTGCCACAGGGGGTGGGAAGAGCTGTTCTGGCTTGGTGGGATGCTGCTTCCTAGCCACCTGGAGATTGCACCTGTCATGAACTCCATGTGGCTGGGAGGCAGCTGCCCAGCACCTGGCACAGCTCTTGCAGACATGAAGATTGGGATGGGTCCCGATCTCCACATGGCTGGCAGGCAGCTGCCCACCCAGCCAGGACAGCTTCCCCTCTTCCCCCTCCCCTGCTCAGGGCCAGTCTGATCTCCCCCTGGCTAGGATGGAGCTGCTTGCTGAGCTGGGACAGATTCCCCGCCAGCCCCCCAGAGCTTGGGGCTAAGATCTTGTGCCCCCTACCAACCTGGGGCTGGCACCCAGGGGAGCCTGGAGTTACCCCTGGCTTCTGCAGTGGGGAAGAGCAGGGCAGAAGCAGCTCTAGACTGCTGCTTCTATTGGGCTCAATTTGTTACTGATAGGGGCTTACATGTAGATGCGCCCCAAGGAGCACATTAATTGCGTGTGTAAACATTCTCCCTGTCTTGGAGTTCCCTCAGTTGCAGAGGCATACATTAGAGTGTGATACCTATGATCCTTTAGATAATTTAGAACCTAAGTTATGCATATGTCTGGTGCAAATTGGGTCAGATCCTAAACTGGCATGCATCACAGTTATGATTATGATTCACTTAGGCTTAATGCTCTCCATGCCCAATAACTACTCCCCCACCTTTTGAAAAGGTGTAGCATTCTATCCCTTCTCTTTCCTACAGGGCCACCTTGCTTGGCCAGTGTCCAGGGTAGGCTAGGCCACTTTGGAGAGACAAACTTTGCTGTTATTTCAAGCCTGTAGCAAGCTCATCCCTGGGCAGTCAAGAACAAGGCAAAATACCAATCCTACACAAGGGCACAAGAAGAAGGCTTGTTTTTATTTATCCCCACCTTTGTATTCCTTATTACAGATAGCCACAAACCAGACTTAAGTAAGGATACCTATATTGTGTTGTTCAATGTAAAGTAGTGCTTCTCATGAAAATTACGGATTCAAATGCTACGTGTAGGGTGTGTCTATATGTGCAATTAATGTGAGGCAGTAAACTCCAGAGAACTTTGAGCTGGAGCAAACTACTCCTGGGTACATCTACATGTGCCCCCAGGACTGCCGCAATTTGAGTGAGGGTGGAGTAGGTCTAGGCTGGCAGGAAGTGTGGGAGGTCAGCCCTGGGGGATCAGCCCTGCTCAGCTTCTGCATATGCATTTAATCTCAGCAAATTATCCTGGCATAAGATAGTACTGTTCCTGACATTACTATCTTACTGTGGCATTAATTAGTTTACTGTGGCCCAATATTGTTGCACATGTATATGGTGATGCTTTATTCCACAGCTAGTCTTCTCCACAGCAAGGTGCTTGTATAGATATGGCCATATTGTCAAAGGTATCTCTCTGTACAAGTAGAAGAGTCAGTTACAAGCCATTCACACAAGCTCAGGGATGAGCTCCCCTTCTTCTCCTGAATGTTTTTATAGAACAAAAGCAAAAAGAATATTTTTTAAAACCAGACTAAGCTGTGACTAATTATATTAACAAAGTCTGTGTTCTGCGATATCGTATTCAACAAGAGACCACACAAGAGAATGAGAAATCTGATACTTCATATCAATGAGTTAAAAGACACTCCTTGTAAATTTTCAATCCTGTGTATTGCTGTTGTGTGGTCACAACCTTTGATGTCTAACAAAACCTGTTCACTGAAGATACGGAAGTAATCGCTGCTGCTCAAAAAGAACCTTGACCTAAAGTCTAGTGGATTTGCAGGACTTGCAGACTTGGATATGCAGGACCTTTCCATTGTCTCCTTGTTTC
>NW_017729026.1:49863464-49890146 GCF_001723915.1 Gavialis gangeticus | reverse complement strand
GAAGGAATCGCTGCTGCTCAAAAAGAACCTTGACCTAAAGTCTAGTGGATTTGCAGGACTTGCAGACTTGGATATGCAGGACCTTTCCATTGTCTCCTTGTTTCCCACCTTGGGGAAATTGAAACAGAGAAAAGTATTCAGAACAGTGGATTAATTCACATATAGGAATTATGCATTTATTTCAAAACAAGATGGGATTTTTGGGCAATTTTATATGGTTATTGGCAGCTAATCTAGAATTTCAGGTTACCTGAAATTGCACATTATAGAAATAAAACGTGTCTTTTACTTCATGGACTTGGACATTCTGTCACAATTAATGTACTAATAAAGGTTTTGCTTGAGGACGTTGTGAAATAACACACTGTTGTTAACATTGCTCACTAAAACTATTAATACGATCAATTTGACTTGAAATGTGTCTTGTCTTGTAAACCACCAGGTCATTAACTTTAACAATGTCAGAGTATTCTCACTTTTAAATTCAGCTAAATAAATGTCCCTGGAATAGCTGAGAGCACATTTTCCACAGAGAAAACTATTTAACGTACTAGTAATGGTAAATAAACAGAACCACCTTCAAATGTATTGTGAAGGATTATGTGCCAGAGAGATACTTAAGGGCAAGAATCTTCCAGAGAAATAAGCATGATTCCCAAGTAAAAGATTGGGGAAAGAGAAGGATGGTGCTGAATACTGTAACCTCTGCTGTAATGAATGGGAAACAAGGGTGTTCACTGCCTCTCCCTGGGCATGTTTACGCATACCCTTTAACTTGCATAGCCTATTTTACTGCCCATTAAAGCACTGTGTAAAAACCCATGCTATTATGCTAATGTACAGTGAAATAGGCTATGCGTATTAAGCATCATCTGAAAAGCATGCACTTATTCTACTGCACATTAGACAGCCTAAGGTGCATTAATTTAGTGCCTCACATTGTAGACACCGCTAGTTCTCAGCTTTGATTGAAGGCATGCTGTTGTGCGCATGCTCACATGACTAGAAAGGACGAAGCCTCTAGAAATGCTGACCGTTTGCCCTTTTCTGATGTCATAATGTAAATGCATATATTATGCATGTGAGGTAGCCTCCAGGTTATGCAGTCTGCCTTGGTGGGGAAGTTATTCAGCACCCTGTGAGGTACCAAGACACCCAATTAGCCAGAACTGTGATGGACACCTGATTGATGGGTCACTCATGAGAATGATTGGAAGAGATTTGATTGATAAGTATGGGGTGACTGCAAGATTTGTAAGTGGTGCAATCTGTGTGTCCTTGTTCCCTCTCCCTCAGACACAAGTGAGGGGATCATGAAGTTGTTATTGGATCTTTGTCTTGAAGCAAGTGTCTGAGTAGTGTGTGCATGTTGTTTGGTGAGTCAGAAGTGAGGATCCTTGAGTGGAGGGATGGAAACTTGCCAGAGTATCTTGGTGAGTTGTTGGAGACTTACCTGAAGCTGGTTTCTTTCGTTTCAGCATTCCTTTTGGATTTGGTAACGTATCACCCATCCTACATTGGAGGTTCAGAGTACCTGTGAGGGGAAAGGAGTAGAAATCCTCCATTTCAGTGAAAGGTGTCGCTCAGCTCAATGAGACAGGGTTCACTGCTGCGGTATTCTGACCTCTAGTGTTTGTATTGATGATAACTGTTACTTTTGTGTGTTATTATTCCTGTGTATAATTTCTTGTTCATATATTTTGCTGGTTAATGCTGTTGTCATGGTTGTTGATTAATACACTTTTCTGTTTTAACCTGTGTCTCTGTACATTTTGATGGCTTTAGATGGGGCTGGCCCAGTAAACCAATATCTGAAGAACTGAACTCTTAAGGCCCACAAATTTATATAGATGTCACGAAGCTCCCAAAGGTTTTGAGGAGGATTAACAAGCCTCTGCCCCGTTTTTGCTAAGCAGAGGCCCTTGGGGTCTTCAACACTGAAGGTACTAAATGTAATGTGCATTAGAAAAAGAGGATTAATGCACCTGTAGATGTGTCCCCTGAGAGGCAGTGAACAGAAACTAAGTAGAGTGAAGAGAAGAAAGACAAAACAGTATGTTGCAGAAATATGAAGGCTTAGAAGTGGTATTTAAAGATTTGCTTTTTGGGAATTGGCTTATAGGTGTGTATATATATATGTATTAGAATAGTTCAGGATGGGCAGCAGGGGTTAATTGATTTCTAAAAAGCCTGGGTGTCATATGTAGCCTTCAGAAGCAGACAGGCTGTCTAATACAACAAGGCCAATGGATACACACACAGCCTGGGAAAGTGAGGCCATATACCACACTGCTCCATAACATGAGATAAGGTGGCATTGGCTTGCGAGGCCCCAGAACGGGGGGTTGGGGGGTGGGGGCAGAGTTTTCCAGGGGAACAAACCAAATTAGGAGGACACTGGTAAAGCCCCAAATTAGGATGTGGGCATGTGATAGGTTTATGAAAATGGGACTTTGGTTGACAACACTGGACGTGGACAGTTTGATGACCACACAGAGAGACTAATCAACAACAGCAATGGATAAAGAGTCATCAGGAGGGAAGGAGAATACAAAAGCAGAGACTTGAGAGTAACAAAGGGTCCTCTGTTAGGAACCATCCTCCTCCCTAAGAGGGTCCCTGAGAGGGGTCCCTGTCCCCCAGGAGGGGTCCTTGACGCCACCATGGACACAGGGCACACCACCAGCCTGTCTCATCCTCGCCACTGGATGGAGGGTGTGGGCCTTGGCATCCCAACTCCAGGCTGCTGACATGCTGACACCTAAGAGAGAGCCTTAGAGAGAAGTCTGCATCCTGGCCAGACATTTCTTGACTCTGATGATAGCCCTAGGATTGGTAGCTATAGAATTGCTTGATTGTTTGTATTGTTTCTTTTCTGTTATCACTGTGTATCAATAAATTTGCCTCTTATTGAATGGAAAGGTTGTGGTCTGTCTGAGGGTGGGGGGTGCCCTCCACCTCCCTCAGAACAAGGCATCTGGGTCCTAAATCCTGAGCCAACAAAATATATATTGTGGGCTCTCTGTCCTTCTCACACGCACATGCACATGCGTATGCAGACACACAAAGACACACACTTTCTAAAACTGCATAAAAGTAATGATTAAGGCTTTTATTGAAATTATACTGATACAGGTAAATCTTGTAGGAGTGGCCTGTGGATGTTCTAAGGCAGATAATGCAAGCGGCAGGAGCTCACAGTTCTGGTGAGAATGCTTATGTCAGCACTAATGCAGACACAAATGTGCAAAAGAGTGAGCCAGTAGTGCTCAAATTTCTGGCCCTGTTCTGTGGGCCAGCTGAGTGTGCATCTGGTGTGCAGAGTCAGTTCATGGCTGTGATTTGGTGTGATGGCCTGGCTGCACATGCCAACTTAACAGTATGAGTGGCCCAATTTTGCATGCCTGGTCCTGCTGCATGCTGGCCTGACCCTGCGCACCAGATCTGGCTATATGTTGGGTTGACCCTGCCTGTCACCCACTATGTACCAGTGTGATCTAGTGTACAGGGACACATTATCCAGCTCATGGGCTCCCCACAGGTCTGGAAATTTGGCAGCTGGGGAGTTGCAATTAATGCTGCCATAAACACCCCCCAACACTAAATTTTTGGACCACTGGGCACCCTTAAGGCTGGATCTGGCCAGAGGTTGAGCACCTCTGGATGTATGTGTGATATGTGGGATGTACATTGGGTTTTTTCTCCCTGCTCTGGGCAGATATGTTTCTGTTCTGATTTTAGGTTGTGTGGCTACTGTAGCACATATTTTATCAGCAGAGAAGTTTAACAGCTGGTCCACACTGGGGGCAAAGTTTAGCCTCTTGCTGAGATACCACATGAGCATAGAAAATGCACAAATGCGCCCTGTAAGCTCCAAGGTTAAATATTACAGCTCATCTATAGTCCTGTCCCTCTCCTCTAAGTGAAGGAGGCTCAAGGCCCAGCAGAAATTCTTAAAAACACAAAGTGACAGAACTCGTGGTTGTGCCAAAAGAGTAGCATGGCTGGTGGCACCAATAACTGGAAAGCACTACGTAAGCTAACTGTATATGGGGTGGTGAACCGTTTCAATCACCCGGTCACACAATTTTTCAAAGAGGGAAACCTATCCATCTCCCAGCCCCTTTTTTAATTTCCCTGTATAAAGTACTGTTAACTGAACTTTGAAAAGGGCCAAGGGCCTTAGCAAAATAAATAGCAGCTTTGCTCTTTTGTAGCAGTAAGGAGAGCTGTCTCAGTGGGTCAGGAACAATTCTCTCCTTGGTTGACAGTACTGTATTAGAGCTACAGTTAGAAGGTTACTCACTGGGCTAAACAGTCCCTAACATTTCAGACTAATAGTCTCTTGGGGAGGAGCGAGCCCCTTACTGAAACATTGTGAAGTTCTGCACAAAGTGGTATCACCAGAGTTTGATAGTCAGCTGGGGTGGAGTCACAGAAGTTGTTTCAAGAAAGGTCAGGCGTATGGGCAATAAACAGTTACATATGGATGACGGGTTCTTTTGAGAATGTCTTGTTTTTTTTGGGCTGAAGAACAGAGCTGTTTCATACAACATCTATAAAATCATTGTCACCGAAGCTGCAGAACCTATCATTTCAATGCTGATGTTTAAATTACTTTTGTCTCTGAAAAGTTAATAACTTTTCCAAAGCATGACTTTTATTGCTGAAATTTGCATCTAACACCACAATTCAGTTTAATTTTTTCTCTTTAAATCAGAAATTCTAACCCATTATCCAATTCCCATGTGCTGTTTTTATTAATGCAAGAGAAACTTTCCATGCTGTGCTACTGAGGAAGCAGCCTCCATTCACAACATGACACTAGCTGTTAGAGAATGGTAAATATTACCTATTTCTGATAGAGTCTAAATGGAATTTTCCCCTGCTGTATTTTCAAGATGTGACATAATTACTAGGTAGTCTATGTACCCCCAAGTCAGAAACACATTGGAAGCCAGAGGTTGTCAACAATGCTAGAAAAGCCTAAATTTAACTTCGTCGAAGTGCAGCACAGTTCTGCTTTCATGGTGCATTAATTCAGCACCCGCAGGCTCTCTCATTCCCTGTTCAAATTACAGGGTGTCTTGTGAGCAGTTCGGATACTGGTCTCAAAGAGTGAGGGGTAAGGTTAGAAGGTCCATACTAATTTGCACAGGGCCAAATCCTGATAAGCGTGATGACTTCAGTAGGAGTTATGGAAGCTGAACCCTTGGCAGGATCAAGAATTTCCCTCAGCTACACGTACAATTTACAACAGTTCTTTCTTTCTGTCTGGGTAGCTTTTAAAGGTACCGCTTTATAATTAAGAAAAAAGACTGAAATAGAAAGTGTTCAGTCCTCCGAAGTTAATTCTCTTCTCTTCCTCCTACCCAAATTAAAAGCCAGCCTAATCTGCGCTAAAGGGATTTTTGAAATCACAAGGCACCATGAGCATCTGAATTTAAAATGCATTTTTATCCTCTACTATTTTTATTAATGAAGTAATCCAAGAGCCCAAAGTTAATTCAACTGCAACAAAAGGAAAGATGAAAGCAGCTTGGTTGCAGTAGGGTGAAAGAAACATGATCATCCCAGTGCTGCCAGGAGGGATTGGTAGGAACAGGTTAGTCCGTTGGCAAAGGAAGGGTTAAGAAATCTTCAAAAATCTATATAGGAAAGGCATGTATCTTCATATTTTGTTTAGTTGTACAACTCTTGCAATAAGAATCCTTTGGGGGTGTATTAGTAACTTTCAGTAGTTATTTCTTTCTTTGCTCTAATGTGGTAGCTGCTTTACAGAAATATTGGGAGGCTTCTGCCCTCTAGGGCCTCTGGTCTCAAATGTTGACCTTGCAAAGATTTGCACTTGTGCTTAACTTTGTCCACTGTGAGTAGGCCTGTTGACTCCTAAGGAACTACTCTCAATATGTCATGCATAAGCCTTTTTTCACGTTCAGTGTCTCAGTGTTAGGGTAGCTAACATAACATAGCAATGGCCTTGTTACCAGCTCCAGTTAACTGAACTTGGCACTAACCAGCTGAATCAGAGGGAGGAAAGGATTGGATATATTAATGAAAAGTGGTAAGGGAGACCAATGGACAATGCCCAAAGTAAGACAGCAGAAAAAGGCCAAATTAAGAGGTGTGCTTGTCATGGGTCTGTTAGACAAAGGAATATGCTGACAGGATAAAAGATGGACAGTATGCTGACTGCAGAGAGACCAATCTGACAGCAGTCATCAAAGGAGTGAAGTTGAAGAAAAGCATAAAAGGGGGGCTGCAAGAAAGTTTGTCATCGTCATCATAAATCCAGCCTTCAACACCTGTCTGCCATGACAGACACTTTGCTTCCAGGAACTGAGTGGCCATCTTCTCTGTTGAGCAAAGTAACATCTGGAATTGGGTGAGATTACTGTACTGAATGCTTTTCTCTCTCTGAATATAGAAACTGCTAAGATAATATTTATTTTATTAATAAAGTTAGACTTTGATTTTAAGACACTGAGTTCTCTGCTTTAAGTTAGACTTTGATTTTAGGACACTGAGTTGTCTGCATTTCTATTTCCCATTTCATTTACGGGTTAATTGCGCTCTAATGATCACTAAGCACTATCTGTTGGACAGTGGTGCTAATATCAGGTCTAAAACTTACTGAAATCAGACTATTTGGCTGTTGATTTCTGCAGCACCAGGATTGGGCCCATGTTTTTTTCCCACCCTTTCTCTATGCCTGTTAATGCACATTAGTATTGATTACTGCACTCTGAGTGTATGGTGAAAACACTTGGCTAGGTCCCTTTATACCCAAGATGCACATTAATCAACAGTACAGCTTGGAAAGGTATGTCATGTCTCATTGCTTTAACATTTTCTTACTCCCTTATGTCATTATTAGTTTGGAGACAACTATGCTTTCAGATAGAGCTAATTTATCAGCATAACTTGATTTGTTTTAATAATCCCTGGATGAAATTGTCATGAACAATCTCTTTGGGCACAGTTCTTCTGCAAGTGAAATTAGTGAGTATTTTGCCACTGACTTCAGTAAGAGCAAGACGAGGCCTGCACAGGGAGACCTCTGCTATAGGGAAAAAAAGGATGTCTGTGCCCTTAAGGTACCAGAAACAGAGTAGGTCACAGTCCCTCCCCTGACTATATAAATGCAGCAACTGGAAGAGCAAGTTCATTGACCTTTGGGCAGCATGGAGAGCTGAGGTGGACTTTTGGCTTGGAGGACAAACCATGAATTGCTTAAACTGTTAATAGGCTGAGAAGCATAAGGCATCTATAAGGGGCTTAGGAAGGCAGCAGAGGGGCTTCTATTATGCCGGAGGGCTCATCTGGAGAAGAATGAGAGTGAGCTATTTGTATAGTAGATTGAAGACCTGAGAGTGGACAACTTGTATGGTGGATGGAAGGCCTAGGGAAGGGGCTCTTTTTGGAGAATGGAGGAGGGGGAGATTATTCAGAGGCATTGTTTTCTGACTCAGATTGAAGGCCTATTTTATCTTTTTCCATTAAGTCATAGAAGACAAGATCCTAGGCATCCAGGTGGCTAGAAAGGCAGACAGGAAGTGGTAACCTCTGGTGGGGCAGGACTGAATCTCAGGGTCCCCCTGCATGAACTGTGAAAACCCTAATGTGATACTTCTTTTTGTTCCACAACATGATGCTATTTCTTCTAGTTTTGCCCACAGCTTTTTGTGGATGTTAAACTGTTATGAGTTCACCTATGATCACATGAGAGCCATTAACAGGAAATTCACTGATTGTTAACCTCTTACTGGAATGTGGGAGGGGGGAAGGAGCATGGGGAGGGGCAGATTGAGGCCCCCACACTGAGGGAGGAAGGAAGTGGGGAAGGGGCAGGGATAGGAGCTGAGGCTGGGGGCGCTGCCCAGACAGGGCAGTGAATGGGGGGGCTGGGGTAGGGTGTGCAATGGAGTTGTGGACAGCTTGTCTAGGGGACGTGGTTGGGTGGAGAGCAGATGCAGCTCCCCACCACTGTGCACACCCCCGGGGGAGACATGGGGGGCAGGTTGCCCCCCCACAATTTGTGCACAGGGTGGATACAGACTGCCTGCTGCAGGCTTGGGGCTGTCTACCCTGCTACCTTTTGCCCCAGGAGCCCTGCACTGACTACATGTAGCCTGGCTACCTGGCAGCTGTGGGGGCAGTGAGTTGTGCCTCCTGCTGCTGAATGTGCAGGGGATGCAGTGTGGCCAGCTCATGGCTCCCAGGGCAAAAGCAACAGGGTGAAAAGCCCTGAGCTGGCAGTGGGCAGCCCATGTCCACTGTCATCCCTCTCAACTTCACTCCTCAAATCATCCCCATGCTTAAAAATGGTGGTGGCAGCACTTGAACTAAAGCTTATTTGACAAGCTTTAGTTCAAGCGCTCTGCCACCATTTTTAAGTGCCAGGATGCTGATTCCCTGGATGAGCCACCTGTGACTTCATCCCATTCCCTAGCCTGTTCCTGGGGTCCCATTCACTGCCCTGGCTGGGCAGCACACAGTCCCTGCCCCTGCTCCTGCCCCACTTCCTCCCTCACTGTGGGAACCTCGATCTGCACCCCTCCATGCCACTTCCCTCCCTCCCCATCCTTTTCCCTCCACAGACTTACCTGCAGGTCACTGCTCTCCGTACTGCCCAACTGTGCTCCTGTACATTGGTTATCGGATTAGTATTGGCTGATATGCTTGGTGAATAATTGGCTATTGGCATTGGCCAAGAAAATCTCTATTGGTGCACTGCTAGTGCTTAGTTTGTAAAAAGGATAAGAGGTAGACTACTCACTAACACTAAGGCTAAGTAAAGATGTTTAGGGTGGTTAGGACAAGGTTAGACTGCATTAAAAATGGCCACCTTATCTAAGGTAAGGGCTACTGGAGAAGGGGTTAGAGGGATCAGAGAGGCAAGCAGTCTTGGGAGGTATCAGCAGTCTGTGGGGGGATCAGGGAATGAGTGGGATCTGCAGGAGTGATTGGGGGAATTCAGGGTGCAGGTAGCATCTGTGTGTGAATCAAGGAGACAGGTGTGACCCATGGGAGTGATCAGAGAGATCTGGGGATGTAGGCCATATCTGCGGGGAGACTGGGGGGGCAGATGGCATCCACAGAAGTGATTGGGGGTATTGGAAGTGAAGATGGGCTCCAGGGGAGCAATCAGGGTTACAAGCAGCACCTGCAGGAGGGATGGGGGGAGAGTGAGGGTGTAGGTAGTATTTATGGGAAGATTGGGAGGGCAGGCAGCATCTGTGAAGGGATTGTGGGGCAGGAAGAACCTGCAGGAGTGATTAGGGGTGCAGGTGATGTATGCAGGGGAATTGGAGAACAGGTGGGATCTGCAGGAGCAATTGGGAGAATCATGGGGGCACGCAGGATTTGTGGGGGTCGTCAGGGTTGCAGGCTACATCTGCAGGGAGATTGGGGGGCAGGCAGTGTCTATGGGGGGTTGCTGGTATAAATGGGGGGTTTGGCAGGATCAGAAGGGCTCACAGTGTCCATGGTAGGGCTTGGCGGTGTGGGGATCAGGGGCTATTTTTAGCATTCCTTCCAGTGTACCTATCCCGCATCCCTTTTGCCCCTCCCCCCACCATTACTTACTTCCTCAGCTCTGGCATCAGCAAATCCTGATAAAACTGGCACTGGTAGTGGCTTGTGGGATTGGTGGTTGGGCAATTTGGGCTGGCTGGTCTGCACAGGGTGGGGGTAAGGGGCCAGGGGCCTAAAAATAGCTTGGTGCCAGAGAGGCGGGTATGGAAAGTGTAGTCTGCCCTGGGACTGGGGCCATGAATGGACTTTTCCAGCCCTGGGGTTGTACAGGTAACTGTACTGAAGTTTGATGTACCAGTCTTAATTTAGATGGGTTAAATTTGCGTGCACATAGATAAAGGTCCATCTTAGACTGGGTTCCACCATTTTAGATTGGTCTATGTGCACTGAACTTTGGTGCAATATTGTTATGGTTTAGACTGATTTCCAATCACTAAGACCGGGTCTAAGTGTAAGGTGTGCACTTGGGCAAACTATTGGGTAGCCATTTTTAATCAAAAGTAACCTCCCGTTAACCCCTTGGCAAACATCTGCACATAGCCTGAGTCATATCTGGACCCTATTCTTCCACTTACAAGCAGATACTTGCATAAGTAGTTCTGTTGCAGGCAATGTGAGTAATTCATGGGAGCAATTTATCACTGATGTACGTAAAGAGTTCATATTTTAGTTACTGATTTCAGACTTGCCACTTGCGGTGAAAAGCGTTACTTAAAACAAATAAGAAGTGGAGTATTTGTCCTGAAGTCAGTAAAGATTCTCTTGACTATGATGACAATGAAAAAATATAAGACTACAGGAATGAAAAAAGCTCTATTCTCCTCTCTTTTGGTTCTTATATCATGCTCAATTTGGATACTTCATGGTATATGAGCACCTTCCAGAAGCACATTAAGTTGCTGCACATATGTTTTATGATTCTGGAAAAGCATTGTGTTATAATATATTGTATTATCTGTGGAATGCTATGTGACCATGTACCAGTTTTGGTACTTAAAGATGGCATTATAATGTGCACCTGCTGAAGGGCCGAGTTATAGTTGCTCAAGCAGCCATGTCATTTTCTAACTTCTGAATTCAATCTTAATGCTCCATCAGCATAGTTTTTGTTTGGAATTACGTTAAATAATTTCTCTTCTTCCTTGGTGTTTATGCCCTTCAAATATTTGCAGACTATTATTAGGCACCTACCACACTACTGGGGCTATATAAATACTAAGTAATAGCAACGATATCCTTTTTACCTTCACTACATCTTGGTTACTGTGAAATAACTTGGTGCAGTCAAGCATTAGGAGCATTACAAAGAGAGATTGCAATAATAAGGGTAATTCTGGAAAGATTTTAGTGTAAGCTTAGGCTCAGAGGGTATGTTGTTGTGGCATAGAACAGAGAGCCTTATCATGGCCTAATACTTACTTTAGCACTTATTTAGAAGCTTTTATCTTTAAACAGTAAAGATTTGTTTGCGCTGTAAACAATAATTAATCATTACAATCAATGTAATTTTATCCTATAGGTCAAGCCCTCTGAGAGCTGGAAATGAAGGTCATCTTCCAGTCACCAGCAAGTGAGAAAGTAAAAATCCCCAGCTGATTTTTAAAAAGCTTTTCATTTGTGTTTTAATTTGACTCAATATTTTTGATAATGGCCCAGTGAATAGTGCTCTGTTTCCCTGATCACACTGGGTGTGATTATCAAAAGCACTCCTGTCCCTTAGGCTCACAAATCCCAAAGACTTTTCAAAAGCCTTTGAGAAATTTATGGTCTCTTCGCCTGTTTAGAAACCCACACTTCATACCCAACACTTTTTGTTCACATTTGAAATTTTGCCTCTCTGCTGAACTGTGAGGACCATCTTTCCCATAAGTTCTCCATCACTAGTGTAGGAGTACCTTACGCTCTTCAAAGGATTTATCCGCTCAACACTCTTGTGAGGTATACTAGTGCTATTGTCTCTAATTTACAAATGGGGAATTGAGATACAAAGTAGCTAAGGGCAAGATTTTAAAATTTAGGTTTTGATGGAAAAGTTTAAAACTCTTATCTTAAGTCAAAGGTGTCAAATAGATGGCCCATGGGCTGGATCTGGCCTGTGGAGCTTCTCTATTTGGCCCACTGGACTACTGGAAATTAGGGGGCATGGTCGGACATGAACCTTGGTGGATATGATGAATAGTGGCAGGAGGGCAAGTGAGGGTTAACACAGCCATGTTAATCTGGCTGTTTCACCTGTCAGCACTGATACAGTCCTATCTGCCTGGCCATCAGCTCATACCCGGTGCTAGAGCTGGGGTTGGTATTGCCACTGCCACTGCAGCACCAGGGCACATGGTGACAATAGCTGAGACTTACCACCACTCCAGTGTGATCCAGGTTAGAGCTTGACTTGCCATTGGAGCAGTCTGGATCCAGCCCAAGGTGCAAGGTGAGTTTGACACCTGTGCCCTAAGTGACTTGCTCAGCTTCACAGTGGAAGTCTGTGGCAAAGCAGGGAACTGAATCCAGGTTTCTTGATTAGTGCACTAGCCTTTCTAGGTGGCTTCCAGGGAAGTGGTTTCTTTCTTGTCTTTAATTAACAAAGCAGGCAGAATTGAGATAACATTTTTAATAGAAAGATCAACACAGTGATCACTAATTCCCTGTAAACTGGCTCTCTTTGTAAGATGCAATTTTTGTCCTCTATTTAAAAAAGAGGGGAGCTGGCAGTAAAGTATTCTCTGCTTATAGGGCCTTCAGGTTTGGAACATTTCTCCGTACCTCATTCAGAAACAATCAAGGCAAAAACAAGTTAGTGACTTAGAAGTATAAGTTTAGTTTTCAAAAGTGAATTAGGCACTCAGGCACTCAAAGCAAGATAAGCCTGATAGGTGATTAAACAGGACTTACACAGAGTTTTTGCTTTGGAGTCACAAAGAACAACTGAGTAGCTGCGGAACTGCTTACGTACCTATAACGATTAGGCATCTCCATTTTAAAATAAAACAATTGGTAGGAGCATAGAGTTTGCCTTGCTTGGAAGTGATCTGGATCAGCCAGTCAAGTGCTGAACTCCCACCTGACCTCTGTTGTGATCCATGCAAGCATGGCATGTGTCTAAAGTATTTGATTCCTTGGGGCTAGGGACAGACAAAAAACCTGAGCCTGAATTGATTCAGTCTTTGCAGGTTAATCTAACCTGGCTAGGCTGAACTGGTTTGTAACTGGACAGACATTTTCTCTGGACTGAGGAAATTCAGGCACATGCCTGTAGTATCTCAGTCTAGAAGCTGGGGGTGCTAGAGCATCCCTTTCTTCCCTTCCACAGTGAGCCAGGCCCCAGCAGAACCTCTGTTTAGGGAGGTCAGCCTGCACCATCCCAGGCTTTTCCCCGCTGGCTGCTCAACGTGTGGGAGTGTTGTCAGACCCCAGCCCCCTGCTAGCACTCTGAGGCAAGGGGTGTGTGCAGTACATGCATTTGTTGATGATATGGAGCTTTTCAATCTCCTTCTCTTAGCTTCTTTATACTGTCTGCAGCAAACTGACAGGCGAGCAAGCCAGCAGGGAGCTGATAACAGTATTTATCACCCCATCAGCAAAATAATAGCCTCTCTCCATTAGTTCAAAACTCTTCTTAAACAGTTTACCAGCTGATCTGTTGATTAGCTCCAAAAAGCCCCAAGCAGTCACTCTTCTGTTTGCCTGTCCCAGTAAATTGAAGACACGCACACAGACACCTCTTGGCTTTAGCTAGCATACCACATGCCTAGGGTCTGTGGGGCTGGGGACTGTGCTGTGGAAGATGGGAGGGAGGGAGGGGGGATTTCTGTTTGATCAGTCAGCAGCGAGGGTGTGGGGGTAGGGCAGGGGAAAGCCCGGAAGACTCTGCTGTACCTGCAGTCTCTGCCAGAGCTCCAGCCAGGGAGCAGAGGGGAGGGGTCAGCTTTGCTGCGGAGAAGAGAGCCCCATCCAGTCCAGGGAGCAGGCCGGGATGTTGGGAGTGTCTGGTTTGTCTTAAACCAGCAAGGGGTCTGGGGCAGACATTGCATAAATCAGTTTGAGCCAAATCAGTTAAGTCTGATACTACATTCAACCAGGTTTATTGCAAACTGGTTTCAGCCATTTTCAAACTGGTTTATGTACACTAAACATCTGTTCTGTTACAGGTTTAAACTAGTTTCTGATCACTTAAACCAGTTTATGTGTAATGTCTGTCCCTAGTCTAGGTGGGTAAAGAGCATGCTTAGCAACTGTTTAATATTGGGAATACACATGTAGCTCATTACAAAAGACAGTCACTCATTATAAAACACAGTCACTCAAGAAGCCCAAATCAACTAGCTGTAGCTTCTTCCTTGCTTAGGATTTCTGAATCATCCTTAGGTCTCCTCATATAGTAGAGAGGGATTATAGATGTTTTAACCCTGTCAATTCACCTCCTAAAATAGGTATCTAACATGTGATGCCCAAATGGAGGTGCCTACAGGATTGATTTGGATATGGCCCTGAGGCTACTAAGCCACTTAAACTTTGCAAGGCTAAATAGAGAAACCCTTAAAACTTTTAAAAATCTGGGCCTTGGACATATTTCATTTTACTATTATTCACCTAGGAACATAAATCTTGTGGAGTAAGTGTGATGATTGTTTTGGCCTGGTTTTATAAATTGATTTACATGGGTAATCTCTGTATCTGTGCAAAGCCCTATAGATTTCCATAAGACTCCTCTCACATATTTCATTGGATAGGGTCTTTGTGGATGAAACAAAGGACCCGGAATGGCAATCAATTATGTCATAGAGTTCTGAGAAGAAAAAATCTGTGGAGACTTCATACCAGACAGTGATGGGAAGGATGTTACTGTAGAATGCTTTAAGGTAAAGAGTTTAGTAAAAATACTGTCCTCTAATACCTGTCCTACTGATATAGCTGCCCTAGAAAACAACTCTTCATCTGCAGGTGGCGGGGTGGTAAAGGGCTGGTAATAACCTGTTCTTAGGAGCCTGGGCAAAGAGAGATGATGAAAGTGAGGGATTAAGGAGAATCCCTAAAACAAAAAAACAAAAAAAAAAGAAAAGAAAAACTGTTGCCAGGCTTTGTTTAGGATCACAGGAGTTTGAAAACAGTTGAAAGCCAGTTATGGAGTTGGTTAGTGCACTTATTGAAGTTCTGAGGAACGGAAGTGATGCAGAAATCCCAGAACTCAGTGAGGTAGTAGAGTGCTGCTCAGAGGTTGATGAAATGCTAACTCACTGCTAGTTGTGGAGCATCCTAATCATTCAGCAGCATAGGACAAACAAAAGGGGGGTGGGGAAAGTTACCTGCTTATGTGTCCTTTGGCCTTAAAGAGAAAATTTTCAGTTGGCATACATGTTTGTGGACTAGAGCCTGGAAGACTTTTGAACCTTCAGTATGAGTGTGAATACTAACCGTGTAGTTATTTTGCCATTCTATGCTGTGTTTTCAACCTCTGACCATTCTAGATAGCCTCAAATATCCTCTGATGAATGGAACTGTGAAAGAGGGTCTTTTCTGTCTAGATTGTCTCCTACATACTGTGATTTGTTTCCTCCACTTGCAAGATCGGTCCTCCCTCCTTTCTTCCCAGGTGCTGAAAGATACAGTCACTTTTCTCACCTTTTCCCACACCCCAACCTGAGTACAGTCAAAAGTACTCAAGTCAATGAGAAGACAGCAATCCCTCTTAAATGCTCCACACTTTTTTTCTAGTAGAGTACAATAATCAGTGTACTTCATTCCCCTATTCTGGTGCTCTGCATGAGAAAGACTTACTGCATTTTGAACCATTGTAGAAGTAGATGCTTACCTAAATCTTCAGTTGACCAAAATAATTTTCCAGCATATTTGCAACCTTTTTCATCTGGGCTGTTTTATGAGGGAATTTTTCTCATATTTCTAAATAAGATTTGGCCTCTGAACCCCAATATGATTTTGGCTTTTTATCACTTCCTTAGAATAATTTGTTGCTTATGTTCTCTTTTTAAGTCTGAGCTCAAGAGATGGCTGCAGCAGCAGTTGCTGGAATTATTCCTGTGCTTCATTCTCTTGCTGGTGACGAGAGCAGCTATTACATTGGACGTAAACTGTGGTTTGGCTTTTTAGGGTTATACACAGTGGTGATCTATGTGGAACGTTTGCCGTGGATCTATCTGCACCAGGACTTTCTATGCCATGGTAATCTCTCAAGCCCCTGCCTTGGAGAATGTTTTGAACAACATTTCCATAAGCCTATCATTGGGACATGGTACATGTCCTGTTTCCTTTTCCTGTGTGCATTCCTCCTGATGGAGTTTTTTGTGTCCCAGCTACGGCACAAACAAACCAAAGTCAAAGCTCAACAGGAGAACGAAGCTGAACTGAGCTCAATGACAGGAGTCCAAGAAGACAGCTCAAGCCATAAGGGTGTTCGCATTATAGACTTCCACATTCAGAAGTCAGTGCTTGGCTTATACCTTTTCTATTTCTTATTGCAACTGGTAATCCAGGCAGTATTTCTGTCTATTCTGATAAATGATCAGTTGCCCCGGGTCAGTGGCTACCCTATATTATGCAGCACCATGAACTGCCTAGGCCCTTACCAATGCCTGGTCCAGGGGTCAATGGAGAAAAGGATGTCAATATATACCCTGGCTACACTTGCTGTGATGATCATTGTCTTTTGTATTGCGTTTTTCTTATATAGTATTCATCATTATGTACTAAAAGGGCTACAGCAACTCAGAGCACATGACTTGTGGCTGTGGGAAGTTTGAAGCTGTTTTCAAAGGGTCTAACTGGATAAATTCCAACAACATACTCTTGAATTTTATTTTTTGAGTAGGAAAAAAGCTCAAATTTGTTCCATTCTCCCAGCGCTATTTTTCCTGGAGTGACAGAACATGGGAAATACTGTACCTTGCTTTTTCAAAGGAGATCAAGATGTCATTGAGTGCCATGTCTGTTTATCATCTATTGATGTTCAAATATGTCTCTAAATAAACAGTTGTGCATATTTCTAACTTCAATAATTTAATAATATTTGCCTCCATTGTAGCAGCACCACAACATGGTTGTCAGAATCACCCTGAATTTTAATAATGCTAAACATAGTTGTATATCAGTGGTGCTCAACCTTCTGGCCCTACTGGCCAGATGAGTTTTGAGGGGCCAGTCCACAGGCTGGATCAGGCTCTGAATCATCCTCATCTGGTCCTATATGCTGGGATTGTTTCACCATCTGGTCCATGGGGTTCCCCATCATCAGTCTGGAAATTTGACAGTAAGGAAGGGGCAACCACTCCCACGGGCTGGATGACGTGGCTTCAGAGAAGGGGGGAGGAGGGGGTTGAGCACCTTAGCAGTATATGAATGATAGCTCCATGCTAGGTGCACAGTCTGACCCGATGCTAATTTACCCCATTCTGGTTTCTCAGAAAAAGGGATGATATCCTGGTGTTTGGAGGTAGATGTGACACATTAGCATGAGGTTTGGACACAAGTATGCTAGTGAGAGCAAAACCCAGAAGGACATTTAAATCTCACATTATTTCAGGGAGTTAAATAAGAAAAATGAATTTAAATTAAGAGAGAAATAGTAGGCTGAATACCAGGACAGTGTATTATTTATATTAATTTAATATGACATCTCTATAGCTGTAAAATAGTTGTATTGAGGGAAGCCCAAAGAGGGCAGTTCTTAAAGGCAGCATGCAGGAAGACAGGATAAGATTTGGATGCTGCCTGATGCTAGTTTGAGGGAGGCATTCATAAAGATCCAGATCCTGTCATGAAGGCAACCTCTCCCTGGGCTAGTATGGGCAAACATAGGATCCAATAGGCTAACATAGGATCCAGTGGGCTTGCAGGTTGTTCAGCTTACTTCTGAACAAGCTGTGTGGCTTCCACTTGCAACAGGTGTTCTCACAAAAGTACCATGATAACCACCATTTTTTTTTATATTATATATCAACATGTCACTTCATACCCATCTGCCATTAGTCCATTATTGTGTTGATGCACTGCAAATTAATTTAGGGGCCAAAAATAGCAACAGAAATAAAATTGACTGTTTTGTTCTTCAAGGAATACATTGGTCAATAAAACAGTATGGGTAGGACCAGAGGAGTTTGTAAAGGTTTATTTAAATACTATTTCGTTATTCTAGGGGGAAATCAGCCAAAATGTTTTGCTTCCATATTCAGATCCCTAAGAAAAAGGGCTCTGATTATTTTCAAAGGTGCTGAGTGTCAACAACCCTCATTGATTTTTATAATCCAATTAAAGAGAAAATTATCTTAAGTTGTTTTAGTTCTAAAATTTATATTATTGTGCCATGGAAAGATTAAAACAAAAACAAGAAAATTGGGAGATTTTTGAGTTCTGAAAGACTGCATGGTTGCAGGCCCTTACGTTCTCAACCATGATACCTTGCTGCATTCTCTGCTGTTACCTTGATCTTTCTTTCTCTGTCTCTTCAAAACCCAAACATATCTTCTGATAACATTTCTGGGCGTTGTGAGGGGTGGGGTGGAGAATAGGAAGGGTTTATATCCCTTGGCTCTTGGTTTAGACTGTTTCCTAATGCAATATTATTTTCCCCAATACTTTTGCTTACAGAACACAGATCCATATTAGCAAGGTAAGATGCACCAAAAATAATAAACACAAAACCCATACCGGATATTCTATTTATGTTTAAAAAAGTCTATGTGTACTAGGTTTTTAAAGAATCTACTAGGACTGAAGACCTTGGGGTTTCTTTTCTTTTTTCTTTCCTTAATTGTCTGGCAGTATCAGCATTGCTTATACAGTAATGCCTACACACACCTTGTAAAAGCAAAGTAGAAATGACATCTGTTCAAATACACTCTTTCAGTGAACCTGCATTTGATGACCTTATGCCTTTTCAGTCTTCTAGTTTAACTACTGTACTTTTATTGTTGATTTTAAAACAGTTAAATATAGTCTGAAAGCCTTTTCTTATTTCCTGCCTTTTTTTTTTGTTCTTGTAGAAATAACACAGACAATGTCAAGGACAAATGATCAAGCTATGGTTCTTTCCCCCACCTTTCTATTACTATTTTTATTACCAGGCAATCTTAAAGACCTTTTAATCCTTCTGATTGTTTAAAGTGGCTCTGTGAAAACATGACCTCTTAGATGTGAAGATAGTTATAGCAGAGTGTAAAATCTATGTGCTGGCGTGCTCCTTAGGAACTCAGCAAAATGAAAAGGCTCAGGGAAGGTTTAGTGGAATTTGATAGGAGGCCCCATGCAAATATCCAGACAAAACTACAACCAATTACTCTGTGCTGTCTCAAAAACCCCCACCAAAAAAACCCCCAAAACCCCAAAACAAAAAACCTCAGAGTTTTAAATCTCTAATTCAGAATAAAGATTTGTAGTATAATGACCTGATTTAGCTACAAAGGAGAAATAAATCTGACAGCTGAGAACAGAAGAGGGATTAATCTCAAAAGTTCATGCTAGCCTTTGTTTCCCCTCCTTTCGTTATTATGCAGAAGGGGCAAAGAACTAGCTGCTCTGTTTGTGTTACAGCTCCAATTACATTGCTCAGAGAAAGGCTGGATGAGGGAGAAGAGGAAAGGGGAGGTATGGTGAAAAGAGATTTTCCATTATTTAAAGATAGAGGAACTGACAGGAAAACTGAGAGAAATGGAGCCAGTCAGTCCATCTCATAGTCTGACTGCAGCTTTGAACAGAAGCGAGCTAACAGTGGGTGCATTCAGCAGAAGGAGCACAGAGGGCAACCTGGATGTTGTTTTTGATCATGGAGGCATAACTGAGTGGGAAATTTTACAAAGTGCAGTCAGTTCCCTGAATAGATAATTTTAGATGCTTTTCAGTTTCATATTTGACCCCTGGCATACTCTGACATGAAGGGAAGAGATGACACCATTGTATGTACCAAAACAGTCTCTAATCTGTTTGAAGAAGCCTTCTTTTGGCATGAGACCTATGGGGTTAGGTTTCATTTCATTTGCAAACCTTTACAACTATCAGTTTATTTACACAAATTAGCCACTAATAGAAGTAAGTGTTTTTGGTTAGGCAGATGTAATTGTTTTAAACAGACTAGAATAACAGATTAAAGAAAAGTTTCAATATACCAATATATGTTTTGTACTATATCAGTGGTTCCTAACCCTTTTAGACTTAAGGCATGCCTCAGAAAATGCCAGCTGTTAGCTTTCACTTATTTTTTGACTACAGAAACAGAGCAATGCTTCTTGCAAAGAGCTCAGAAAGACTGGAACAGATCAGAATGTTTCTGATACTTTTAATTTTTATTTGAAATCTCTGGGTTTATCTTATGAATCATGTGTAGGTGTTTATACATCTAACGGTGCTAATATTGAGCAATACCCATTAACACCCTTAAAAGGATCTCATGGCACCACAGCATACTGCAACATCCTGGCTGAGAATCATGGTATTAGATACTAGAATTACACTTTTCTGATCACTTTTCTCCTTCAAAATTAGGCACTCAGAAGTCAGTTCTAAAACATAGTGTTGTAGCAAAAACATATTACTAAAAAAATACGGTTTGAAACTTTTTGATATCCGCTAGGGTAAATGGAGTATTTTCCAGCACCCAGTTCTCATTGGACTCTAAAGGTGATGTCCATGTGAAGGATCAGGACCTTTGACTGTATCTGCCACTGGGTGCATCTACACACAATGCTACATTGCCATAGTGATGTGCTACAGCGACGTAGCTTGTCACTGTGGTGACATAGTGTCAGCGGGCACAAACCATGATGCCAACCCTACATCATTGTAGTGATGAGCTACCTCACTATAGCATGTCACTATGGTAATATAGCTGTTAAAAATAACTGGGTGCCACCGGGACAGTACAGTAATGTCTGTCACTGTACCATCATTTAGTACTTCCTAAAGCAAGTACTAAATGATGGTGCAGTAACAACTGCACCATGGGGGGCACATGTAGATGCACCTATCTGATGAGCACAGTGATTTCTAAATAGATTTCTAAATGCTTAGAAGATCCTCCTTAAAAAAATACCATGAAGAAACTATAAGTGAGCAAGCAATCTTTATGTTCTGTCTGTGCTGAAAGCCACTTAGGCCATGGGTAGAAAACTATGATACCTCTGTAATGGGGGAACTTACTGTGGGTACAACCGAAATTGTTTTGCCTTTCTGTTCCTAGCCTACATTAAGTGAAGCTAAGCTGCAACACTCCCTTGCCTATTTCATTCTGGGATAAATTACTCTGGTTTATGCTTGCTTGTCATGGGTAGGGAGTGGACAGATGAAACAGTTACAATGGATCATCTGGCACATGATCCCAGTATTTGTTGTATATGTATCTACAGCATGTCTGAGGCACATAAAGTTAGTGGGACTCTTGAAAATGTTTTATTCAGTCTGGTCCAAATACAGGAAACCCTTGGTATTCACGGGTTCAGCATTCGCAGTTTCAATTATTTGTGAATGCTGAACCTGCGTTTTAAAGACACTTTAAACATTTACTGGAGCTCCTTGGGAGCTCCGTGCTTGCTGCCGCTGGGCTCCCTCCATCACTGCTGGAGCCATGCCCCCCAGCCACTGGGGGCACTGCATTCATGAATGCAGTGCCCTATTCTTAGATTTTGCCATTTGTGGGGATCACGGGAATGTATCCCCCATGAATGGCAAGGGTCTCCTGTACTGGTCCAATAAAAATTAATTAGCAAACTTCTATTAACTTCAGTCATTCTGAAAAACATGGTACAAAAGCATAAATAAACTGGGGCACAACTTAATGATCAGAAAGGGCTCTCTTAAATGAATTGGTTCCTGTGAAATTTTTTAATTCCTGTGAAAGGTACTAAAGATTTTATGTGAAGTTTCTGTGCTTCAGCATGTATCTTGACTCTGAGCTATTTCTATCACCACACATCTAACTCCTTGCTGAAAGCAGTTCACTCTTCTCAGTCCATAATTTAACTATATTCTTTTTCCCTCTGTGTCACACTCTGTATTTGCATAATGAAATTTTAAAGCATGTCTAGAGGTGAAAAAGCCTAAATTACCCAGATTATGTAGAAGGAGACATTTACATATAGAAGACTAGAACAGGGAAAGAATGGCTTTCTCATGGTTGTTAAATGATTGTACGCTTGCAATGTCATCCAATATGACATTTCATCATGGACTACTGATAGAAAACATCTGTATGCATGGGCCATTATGAACATGGAAATAAGAACATAGGGGAAGAAGCAAACAAGGATAAGACTGTCTTATATAGCTGCCATAGTGAAAAAAATGTGTGTGCACATTCATATACCAATAGTAGATTCAGTGTTCTGCTTCATGGTAAACAATATTTACAATAGTTTTCAGTATCATCTCATTAAGTATAGTGATTTAAGTTAAATCTGTAAGTTCTTTTATTCTTTTCCATTTCTTGCAAAAACATTTGAGAGGGTAAAGGGAATGGGCTAGCATTTAATTTTAACTATGTTCAGTCCCATGCTGATGTGAACGCTTCCCATTAAAGTGTTATTTTATCAACTGCCATTAAAAAAAAGAAACAACATCATAAATAAAAAGAAATGTAAAAACAAAGTAGTCTTGTAGCTGGAGATTGCACTTAGAGAACCAATGTAGCCTATGGAGATTAAAAAATGTCATTATTTTCTACATAGTTTCTTCAGGTTATATGTAGAGAAGCACCTTATGGAAATAGGTAGGCCTAATATGCTACACTATAGACATGTCTACATGTGCTGATTTAAGGAGCATTAGGCATTTTTAAGGTGCATTAAGGGCATGGATCTACACATGCATGCCCTTAATGCACTTTCAAAATGGCAATTTTAGGCTGTTCATGCCTAAATTTGATACCGGAAAAAGCAGGTATCAAATTTAGGCATAAATAGCTAAAGTGCCTTAGTGCATGTGTAAACGGGCTAAGTGGCATTAACACTGTGTATGTCAACTAACTTGGGACACACTTTATTCCCAAGTTGGTCCACACACCACATTAACTCGCTTTAATTTGTGCATGTGTAGACATGTGCCTAAATTGCCTTAATGAGCATTAGGCAAATGTGCATTAAGTTTAGGTGCACATAAAAGCCTGTGTAGACATGTCCTATGTTGTTCAGAAAAGCATTTTGATAGGCCCAAATGGAGCATTCAGATGGAGTTTTGGGAATCTCTGAAAATTTCAGCCTGCATATTATCTTTGGTAGTGTTTCCAGAAGCTCCATCTCTATTCAAAGTGCAGTCTGCTCCACTTTATGCAGCTTAAAAACAGACTCCTGGAAACCTCTTAGTTTGGCTCTTAGTTGGACAAAATTTGGGTGTCACTGGCCTTGTTTTCTTGGTAGAAAACTATTTTGATAGACTGCTAGTTGGAATTAAGACATAACACAAAAAAGGAAAGTGATAGTAAATGCTGGAACAGTTGGGCACCCTTTGTGCCCACCTTGCATTTCACAAACTAGAGGAGACAATGAGAAACAGAAAGAAATAAAACGTTTAGTTCTTGGAATTCTCTGCATCAAGGGGCTTTTACATTCTTTCCTGTCATCCAGCATGAGGTCTTCTCTCAAAGGTAGTCAAGAATACTATCAAGCTCTTCTTTAGCACAAGAAATTAAGACAGCTATCCCCATCTGATTCCATCACTGTATCTGGCCTCTTTGTCATCTTTGAAGTATCCAGTCCAAAACTGGCCTCTTGTTTCTTTCAGCATTTTCTGCATGACTGCTCTATAAATCTTACTTCTATTCCCTCTTCTACATTCTCATTCTGTTTCCCATCACTTGGGGAAGTCTTCTCATATTTATAGCTCTTAGGTGTGCGTGTACAAACGGAAAGATTAGGGTAGATTAAGGGGATAAGTGAAAGTATGACACTTTATAGTACATAGGAATAAGGTGGCACCCTGTCAGTAGCTTGTGAGTCTCTAGTGGCTCTAACTATGTTACATCTTCCAGAAGTCACCCACAACTGATCAGAGGAAGAATCTGTATGTAACTAGGCATGATGAGTTTGCATGTATTTAGTAAACAAGGTTGTGCAAAGCCCAGCTGTGAGCTTTCATATACAGCAAAGGATACAATACAGTACAAAAATTCTCCTTCATTTTTCTAGTATTGCACAAAAATAATTTAAAGACATTTTAAAGTGAGTGGAGGTAACTGGATAACTTGATGAATGTATTTGGGGCTAATTTATTTGAGAGTCTGTGCTATTTTTGGCTTCAAGCATTTGATACATCTTTTGCAGTATTTCATCTTGTATTTGCATTTTTGTGGGAACAAATCTAAAGGTTGAGTGGTGCTTCTGGGAACACAGTTCTTTTCTGTGTACTTTGCCATCTAGCTGACGTGATAGGGGAGATACAGTATTAATCAGATTAGATTTGATAATTTAGTTTAAATGATGAAAAGAAACCATCATACCTGCAAAATACAACAGATTGAAATTTAATTCTGTCTCCTCCCATTAATTTTACTTGTAATACAATATTTCAGTTCAGGAGGCTCGTAAATTTGAGGCAGTTGTATTATCATGTCTATATACCAGGCTAATTTTTAATCCATAAAGATTTCCTAATTTCTGCATCTGGAAAGAAATGTCAATATTTTTTTTCTTACACAGGGGTTAATTATATACTGGGCAGAGTCTCTCTGGTTCAAGGCAGGCAGAGGAAATGCAGAACGATCTGTTCCAAGGCTGTGATAAATATAGTTTCTATTTGTAGTTTAGCCATTAAAGCAGAAACAAAACCTAAGATTCCACTAGAAACTATGATATGGTAAAACATAATTGACATAAAATGTGTATTTCTCCATCTAAGCAGTGTGCATTCTTTACCATTCAGAAACTGGGAAGGAGTAGGAATAGAAGGTAGAAAGAGCTCTTCACAGGAGAAAGAGCTCAACTTTTTTTGCTTCACTGATTGAAATGGGAATTGAGGGTACTTACCACCTTAACAGAATTGGTACTTACCACCATACACCTTGGTAAAGTTGCTCATGATAAATATATGTTATGAATATCTATTAAATGTTACAGTAGGTTGCTAACACCCAGCTGTATCACTCATTTATTAAAAGAAACTCTTTAGTCATAGGCTGAACAGGGGGCACGAGAGCAATTCAGCTGCAGTCTTAGATTGATGACACTTCTAAAAATTGTTCAAGCATGTGTCCAAGAATCTGTCAAAATAAGGTTTAATAGATGAGAAAGTAAAAGACAGGTAACTTTCACAATATACAAAAGTTGTGCACGTGTATTGCCATGCTTCATTTAGTTCCTCCTGCCTCTCAGGTAAATAATATAGAAAGAAAATCTGTTTGCCATTTTTGCACTGGACTATATAGGAATGAAATCTGCCAGGTCAATCAGACTGGGGCCACTGCTGGACTAGATAGGATTATCATTTTAACACAACCTTTCTATCAGCAAAACTCTGCTTACTTCAAAGTAGTGACTCCTGATTTACATCAATGCGAGGTGCTACATATTTCTTTAAAGTCAACAGGAAATTTTGCAACATTTATATTAGTATATGCAACACCAAACTATTTATGATAAGTTTTTTAAATGAGTGAGGAATTAATTTACATTTTTCAAAACTGTGGGTATCAAATCTAGGCACCAAAATTGCCTAGGGATGCTACACACTCAAAATTTGAGTTTGAACATTTTGGCTTTAATCTTTTTGATTATAAAGCCCTCGGTGATTACCACCTAAACAGAAAGAACTCTGAATGAACATTCTTAATGGTATAAAAGGGCATAAAAAACCCATTCAGACATTATTCCATTTTAACTATGTAATTATTTCATTGTAGTTTGTATGGAAGGAGCTGATAGGACACCTATTTGTAATAAATTGGCTTTGACATTTTTTAGCAATTTTTTTCTTTACTAATTTCTTAGTTCACACCATAATTCATTTATAAGGTACCTGTTGGGTAACAGAGGTCAGCCTATGCTGAGCTATGTGCTACTATAGCTACCCTACTATCATATCAGTGCCTGAGCTGATTTGTTTATAGTTTGCTTGGTACTTACACAACACTTGCTGTCATTGCAATGACAGAAGTGGGAACATATCTGTAGTATTACAAGTTCAGTTTCTTAGAATGAGATCAATGTATCAAACTATTAATGGAATAGTTCTTCGAGGATTCAGGGTTTTTGGTGGGGAATGGGGAGAGCAGTTGTACGCAGCCACGATTGTTTCTTCTCTTAGTCTGTCCATATAAAAGGAACTCTTGGACCTGCTGTTACTGCCTGGAAACTGAGAATTTCTGAAAGAGATTTCTATCTGCTGCTTGTGACCTCCAGTGTTAAAGACCTGGTGCATATAATGTAAACAAAGTAATGAAACTAAGGAAACTGAAGCTGGCACTTTTTATGCCTTAGTAGAGTGATGACAGTATCTTCTTCCTTTTAGATTTACTTGGGCAGCTGGGATCTGTTGTGCTGATCTATAACAGGCTCTGCATATGACTTTATATCATATATCATTGATGGGACTATCCTTGCTACATTGGTGAGGGACATCTGATTGATAGTGGTAATGAGCTTTAGGGCTCTGTATGTATGGATTGATGCACATTCAAGTTGTGTGATGTCTGAAAAGTGCAAGCCCTCAACTTCTGATGAACACTACCATATTCTCAGGCCCTGCAGTATGCATGACATCTCTACTGTGTATCTATAGTAACAATATGCTAAGCATTTTTTCAAGAATAGACATGCCACTTGTTTCTGCCTCAGTATTTATTTCTAGTGTCTCAGTTTCCCCATCTGTGAAAAGTGTGCTATCTCATAGCTCAGGGAAAGGTAGGGAGACTTGATCTCTCTGAAAATATGAACACCTTAATTAATTCTGATCTAAAGCATTTGTAAAGTTATCACTACAAGTTTGGCTAGTGGATACGTGAGTCACACCTGCATTCAGACTGTCCAATTACAGTGCAGTACAGCCAAATCTTGCCATAGCATTCCATAGGTCACAATCACAGAATCGTAGAAAATGAGGGTTGGAAGGGACCTTAGGAGGTCATCTAGTCCAACCCCCTGCTCAAAGCAGGACCTTGGGTGCATACACATTTTGGTGGGGGTTTAGGGGGAGGTTAGATCATGTTAAAAGTGGCAGGTG
>NW_017729026.1:49862686-49863064 GCF_001723915.1 Gavialis gangeticus | reverse complement strand
GGGGGGGGGGGAGGATAGTTTTGGTGAGGGGCTTTGGGGGGCTAAAATAGCCCCTCATTTCACCCAAGCCTGTCCATGGACCCTGAGAGCCCCCCTGATCCCACCAAACTCTTGGACTCCACCACCCCCCTATGGACCCTGCCTGCCACTTCCAATCCCTGTGATCTCCCTATGGGCCCTGAATGTCCCCCCAGTGTCACTGATCCCCCCTGCAGATGCTGCCTGCCTCCCTGATCCCTCCCACAGATTCCGTTTGCCCCCTGATCCCCCAATTCCCTCCATGGACTCTGCTTGCTCCCCTGATTCTCCAGATCCACCCCCACAGACCCCATGATCCCCCTCCCCAAGCCTGCTTGCCCTCTCATTCCCCCCAGCCCC
>NW_017729026.1:49860326-49862672 GCF_001723915.1 Gavialis gangeticus | reverse complement strand
AGTGACTCCTGATTTACATCAATGCGAGGTGCTACATATTTCTTTAAAGTCAACAGGAAATTTTGCAACATTTATATTAGTATATGCAACACCAAACTATTTATGATAAGTTTTTTAAATGAGTGAGGAATTAATTTACATTTTTCAAAACTGTGGGTATCAAATCTAGGCACCAAAATTGCCTAGGGATGCTACACACTCAAAATTTGAGTTTGAACATTTTGGCTTTAATCTTTTTGATTATAAAGCCCTCGGTGATTACCACCTAAACAGAAAGAACTCTGAATGAACATTCTTAATGGTATAAAAGGGCATAAAAAACCCATTCAGACATTATTCCATTTTAACTATGTAATTATTTCATTGTAGTTTGTATGGAAGGAGCTGATAGGACACCTATTTGTAATAAATTGGCTTTGACATTTTTTAGCAATTTTTTTCTTTACTAATTTCTTAGTTCACACCATAATTCATTTATAAGGTACCTGTTGGGTAACAGAGGTCAGCCTATGCTGAGCTATGTGCTACTATAGCTACCCTACTATCATATCAGTGCCTGAGCTGATTTGTTTATAGTTTGCTTGGTACTTACACAACACTTGCTGTCATTGCAATGACAGAAGTGGGAACATATCTGTAGTATTACAAGTTCAGTTTCTTAGAATGAGATCAATGTATCAAACTATTAATGGAATAGTTCTTCGAGGATTCAGGGTTTTTGGTGGGGAATGGGGAGAGCAGTTGTACGCAGCCACGATTGTTTCTTCTCTTAGTCTGTCCATATAAAAGGAACTCTTGGACCTGCTGTTACTGCCTGGAAACTGAGAATTTCTGAAAGAGATTTCTATCTGCTGCTTGTGACCTCCAGTGTTAAAGACCTGGTGCATATAATGTAAACAAAGTAATGAAACTAAGGAAACTGAAGCTGGCACTTTTTATGCCTTAGTAGAGTGATGACAGTATCTTCTTCCTTTTAGATTTACTTGGGCAGCTGGGATCTGTTGTGCTGATCTATAACAGGCTCTGCATATGACTTTATATCATATATCATTGATGGGACTATCCTTGCTACATTGGTGAGGGACATCTGATTGATAGTGGTAATGAGCTTTAGGGCTCTGTATGTATGGATTGATGCACATTCAAGTTGTGTGATGTCTGAAAAGTGCAAGCCCTCAACTTCTGATGAACACTACCATATTCTCAGGCCCTGCAGTATGCATGACATCTCTACTGTGTATCTATAGTAACAATATGCTAAGCATTTTTTCAAGAATAGACATGCCACTTGTTTCTGCCTCAGTATTTATTTCTAGTGTCTCAGTTTCCCCATCTGTGAAAAGTGTGCTATCTCATAGCTCAGGGAAAGGTAGGGAGACTTGATCTCTCTGAAAATATGAACACCTTAATTAATTCTGATCTAAAGCATTTGTAAAGTTATCACTACAAGTTTGGCTAGTGGATACGTGAGTCACACCTGCATTCAGACTGTCCAATTACAGTGCAGTACAGCCAAATCTTGCCATAGCATTCCATAGGTCACAATCACAGAATCGTAGAAAATGAGGGTTGGAAGGGACCTTAGGAGGTCATCTAGTCCAACCCCCTGCTCAAAGCAGGACCTTGGGTGCATACACATTTTGGTGGGGGTTTAGGGGGAGGTTAGATCATGTTAAAAGTGGCAGGTGCAGACCTTAGTTTGCCCAGGTATGGACCTTACATATAGATCCTTAGTTAGGTCCATCTAAATGTGAACTGTTCAGAAGTTCTAGGAAGGTTAGATTGGTCTAAAAATGGTCAACCTCATCTGACTTAACCCTGCTTCTGAGGTACTCTAACTTAGATTGTGTTGGCCATGTTTTGACTGATCTAATTTTCCTGAACTTCTGTACAGTTCCCAGCACAGCCCCAGGGCTGAAAGACAGCTGCTGGCCTCAGCCCCAGGGCTGAGCTCTTCCTACCCACCCCCCTTGATACCAGGGTATTTTTAGACTCCCAAACCCTGGCCCACTCCCATGAACTAGCCAGATCCCTCCCGTAGTGGAAGCTACTAAACCTTCTTGTTCTTTCCACCGTTTTAGTAAATTGACATGAAAGTTTTGTTTTTCCTTCTTTTGGCCCGGGCAAAGGATCTCATAGTCAACTAGCCCAACACACCTGGATATCGTGAATGGGCCTTTCCAACAAATTAAAACTTACTTGTAGTATCCAGGAGGAGGAACAACACCCTTTGCCCTGGTTGTAGGTTTCTCTCACTTGTTTTTCTGTCATAACTGTTTTTTGTTTCTCTTGGGCTTGTCAGAGGTTATCTTGGGCTACATTTTCTGCCTTTCCTAGCTGTTGCCT
>NW_017729026.1:49842971-49855326 GCF_001723915.1 Gavialis gangeticus | reverse complement strand
CCCCAGTGTCACTGATCCCCCCTGCAGATGCTGCCTGCCTCCCTGATCCCTCCCACAGATTCCGTTTGCCCCCTGATCCCCCAATTCCCTCCATGGACTCTGCTTGCTCCCCTGATTCTCCAGATCCACCCCCACAGACCCCATGATCCCCCTCCCCAAGCCTGCTTGCCCTCTCATTCCCCCCAGCCCCACTGCTAGTCCCTCCATACTGACTTACCTTAGATCAGGTGGCTATTTTTAACTCAATCTAACCTCCCCCTAACCTCCCCAAATGTCTGTATCCAGCCCTTCTGTCATCCTGGCCCACACTGCACAATATGAATTAATAAACAATGTAAGCGGATCAAATGGCTAGAAGCCAATGTTTGGGGTACCAGTGATTTGTAAAGAGAGTATCCTATTCAGATAATGGTTTTTACTCATGAAAGACTTAAGCCCTGTGTAAGACAGATTTTTAGTTTAAGTTACATGGAAAATTGTGCAATGTGGTTCCCCCCCTTCTAACTTGAACAAACTCTTTATTCATCAATACAGGTTTCTTGGCACACGGGGGGATATTCAGTGAGCACACTAGGGAGGGGAGAGGCAAGCCAAAACAGAGGTGAAGAATGAGAGGGAACTGGCACTCACACAAATGAGCCAGGGATGCTGATTTATGAAGGAAAGCCGTAGATCATTTAAAAAAAAAAAAAAAAAAAAGGAAGCTGCCCAAATTAAAGCTGCCTCTAAGGCACATAACCCAACCTGACACAGCCTGGGCAGCAGGATATAAAGAATGTGTATGCAAAGATTAATTGTTCTTGAACAACTTCTGTGTGCATAAAGGAGCACACAAACACAGTCTTTCTTACAGTGCCAGGAATGCAACTGCTTATAACATTCTACTTATTTTCTGTTTTAGAAGAAATATAATTATGTAGACCCTGCAAAAGGAACTGTAATTTTCATGTGTGCCCGATCCCTTCTTTGCTTTCCTTGAAGCTCAAAGGTATTATCATGTATGGAATCCAAAAATCTAGGGATTTCAGTATGTTGGAAAGCAGCCGGTAGCTTTTGATGACCTATTACACTATCAGTTCTAGCCTTCAGAGGGCTGATTTTCCTCAAGCTATTTTGTGCAGAACTAAAGGTTGTCCATTTTGTCTGCTGACAGGCTACTGTTAGCAGCAGGATATGGAAGCAGCAGAAGGTTTGGGATATGGCTACCAGAGAGATCATTGATTTCTCTGTAACTGTGTCATAACTGTAGATGAATGAGGTGCTTGCTTTTGGAACCTACTCTCCTCTTAGCATTCTTGTGTTAGAAACTGCTAACCTTATGGGCATTTTGCAATACCTTTCTTGCTCTTTCACAAACTATTAAGGAGCCAGTGGGCTTGAGTAGGGCATTTTTTTTAACAAGCAGCCTTTATTTGATTTTGTGTGTTTTAAACTATGAGATAGGTTCCCAGAGCAGAGGATGGGAACTACAGATGTTCCCCAAACACTCTCTCTCTCTCTCATATGTAAAGTATATATTAAAGGGATGTAGGTTGTACCCATGTTGGTCTAAGGAGATAGGCAGACAAGGTTCTTTGGGTAAATCCGATATCTTTTATTAGACCACCTCAAATACTTGGCAAAATTCTTCTTAGCAAGCTTTTGGGCACAAAATATATTAAAGGGGCTACTCCTTAGTTTATTTTTGGAAGTTTTCATGTTGTTTCCAAATATGGTACAACTTTAGAACAACAAACTATTTCTCTATTAAGAAACAGTTCCTCAATTAAGCCTGAACTTGGCACTTGCCTACAAAACTTCCTCCTGTGACCAATGGCTCTTCACTTGCTGTGCTCTGGGTAAATCTACCTTGTTGCAGATAAATAGTGCAAGGCTTCTGCATCACTTAATCTTGTGCTGACCCTCAACATAGGGTTGCATTTCATCTCCCCTGAATTCTGCTTTATATCAGGAGAGTCTTTAAAAGCCATATGAATTTCTTCCCTTTTGCAGGACCTTCTCATCACCTTAAATCTCCTGAGGTTTTGGCTAAGCAAGTTATTTTTCACTTGACAAGTCCTTGAATGAATACTGGAGGAATCTCCTATCCCAGCCAAAAAGACAAAGCATTCTATCTTTTGATTTTTGGTTGTTTAAAAAACAATTTCTGAAGAGAAAGTGTAATACCATAGCTCATAGCTCAGGCATATCAACACAGCAGCTAACTCGTGTCATTTTATTGGTCCTGTGTTGAAATGATTTCTCTATTTATCTGTATCTTTACAATGCTAAATTTCTTCACTGCACAAAGATTTAGGGAGATGTTCATTGCTTGGTTGCCAATTCAACATTATCATTTAATGTACACAGTATGTGGGCTTGTCTTTGAGTCCTTTGCAATGGCTATAGTATAAGATTCATAATATATCACTTTCACAAGCAATTTAGCACAGCATAAGGGAGGAAATGTAAGCTCTACTGTCTTAGTACTTATTTTCTAATAAAATTCTAATAGATTTTGGTTTAATGACACAGAAGATGACATTTATATCTTAAATCTTTTTTTAAAACTGCAGCAGCACAATGAAGCAGGAAGTTACAAGACCAGATTATAAGATAATGCACTTTGTACTTGTGTACAATAAAGAACCCTTATAAAGAAAGCTGACTTGCCTTTTGACACTTAACTAATGTCTCAGTGAGAGAGAGCATTTGGCAGGCTGGAGTCAGTTAAGCTAGTTAGGCTTTTCTTCACTAGAGATTGATTTGTTCCTTGTTTGAAAGGTGGGCTTTCTTTCTTTCCCCTAGCAAGGATTATAGGATTTACCAAAAAAGAAAGGCAGAAAAAACAACAATCATTTTTGTTCTGCAGTTAATAAAAAGAAGATTAAAAAGACTCCCTGTTGATGAAATTTAACTACTTATGCTATTATGTGATGAAAGGTGAATACCTATTTAAGATTAATTTAATATGTTGTCATCCATAATGAATGCAAAGGGTAGCACAATTTGTCTTAACATTCTATAATGTGATGAAGCTCATCTTAACAAATATCTGTATAAATAACACATTCAGTAAGCACCTTGCTCTGCATTGATTCTGTGCTTGAGCTATAAAATACTTTTAATTGATAATGGAATAAAGCTGAAAAAACAGAATAAATTTCCTCCTGTACAAAACAGTAAAATTAGGCTGCAAATCACAATGGCCACAGAGAAAAGCCCATCTTTATCCTCTCTGTAATTGCCCTTCAGGTATTTGAGAAATCTTATCAAGCCCCCCCAGTCTTCTCTTCTCCATACTAAATAACATGAGTTCTTTCAGCCTTTCCTCATAAGTCACTCTTCCCAGGCCCCTAATTATTTTTGTTGCTCTGTGTTGGACTCTTTCCAAACTGTCCACATCCTTCTTGAAGTGTGGGCTTAAAAACTGGACACAGTACTCCAGGCAAGGCCTCATCAATGCTGAATAGAGCCAAATAATCACTTTCCTTATTTTGCAAGTGACACTTCTGTTGTACGGTATGCTGCTAGCTTTTTTGCCAACACATACTTATGGCTCATATTCAGCATATGGTCTATTGAAAACCCCAGGTCCTTCTATGCAATACTGCAACAGAACCAGTTATTACCCAATTTATATCTGTGCATGCAAGTATTCTGTCCCAAGCGAAGGATTTTGCATTTGTTCTTGTTGAATTTAATCAGATTGATAGACCGGAAAAAAATGGTCCATAGTCCAGGTCCTTCTGGATCCTAGCCTTCCCTCCAAGTGTCTGCAATTGCACCGAACTCTGTGTTGCATGCAAATATGCTAAGTGTGCCCACCAAGTTGGCCATTATCCAAATAATTAATGAAGATGTCAAACATAAATGGACTCAGGACAGGCCCTTGGGGAACCCCACTTGATACCTCCTCCCAAATACACACTGAGCCATTGATGGCTACTAGTTGAGTACAATGACCAAATCTATTATGTATCCACCTTATAGTACTTTTGTTTAGTCTATATTTCCTTAACTTGCTAATGAGAATGTGGGAGAGAGCATCAAAAGCCCTGCTAAACCGAAGGTATATCATATCTATTGCTCTCCCCCCCATCCATGGACCCTGGTACCTTATCACAGAAGAAGATCAGGTTGATTAGGCATGACTTGCTCTTGGTGAACTTATGCTGGCTGTTCCTGATCACTTGTTCTCCTTTAGGTGCTTCATAGGTGCAAATAGTAGATTCCTGAGGACCTGCTCCATGATCTTTCTAGGTACTGAGGTCAGACTGACTGTTCTGTAATTGCCACCTTCTTCCTTTCTTAAAGATGAGCACCATATTTGCCCTTTTCCAATAATCCAGGACCTCACCAGACTTCTAGGAGCTATCAAAGAGGATAGGTAATGGGTCTGAAATAACCTCAGCCGATTCCTTCAGTACTCTAGGATACATCTCATACAGTCCCGCCAACTTGAAAGCATCTAGTTTCCCTACATAATCCCTAATGTGTTCTCCTACTACTCTAGGCTGTTTGTCTCCTTCCCCACTTTTGCTGTCAAAGGTGCTCATCATCTGGTAGCTGCTCCCTTTTGTAAAGTCTGAAGTTAAAGAGGCATGGAATACTTCAACCTTCTTTGCACCATCCATAACTAAATTGCCTTTGTAGTTGGTTGTAGCTGTGTTGGTCTAAGGACACAGGCAAGGTTCTTTGAGTAGATGTAATATCTTTTATTATACCAATTAAATAGCTGGGAAAAAGTTCTTTGCAATCTTTCAGGCCTGAAGAACGGTGTTTATGCCCAAAAGCTTGCAAATAACCTTTTTCAACTAGTTAGTTGGTCTAATAAAAGATATCACATCTACACAAAGAACCTTGCCTCCCTAAATTGCCTTCTGCATTCCATAAGGCAACTATGGTTTCTTTGGTCTTCCTTTGACTCTTGACATATTTGTAGAATCCATTTTTATTGCCTTTTATGTCTTTGCCAGTTATGCCTCAAATCATGCCTTCCTCTTCCTAATTTTCTACCTGCATGCCCATGCAATATTCTTATACTCTTTCTTGGTGCTATGAACAAGTTTCAACTTTTTATAGGATACTTTTTTGAGTTTCAACTCATTAAAAATCTTATGTAGTCAGGCTACTCTCTTGTGGTAGCTCCCATTCTTCCATTGCATTGGAATAGTTTGCTCCTGCATCCTTAATACTGCCTTCTTAAAATATAGCAAGTTCTCCTTTTCCTTTCAGATTTGCCTCTAAGGGGATCTTGCCCACCGGTTCCCTCAAGTTTGTTGCAGTCTGCTTTTCTGAAGTCCAGTGTCTTTATGCTGCTGCTTCTCTTCCTTCCTCCCCCTCAGATCTTGAACTCTTATAATTCTGTGGTCATTGTTTCCCAAGTGACCACCAATATTCACATTCTCAATCAATTCCTCCCCGTTTGTGAACAGCAAGTCAAGAAAAGTTTCCCTCCAGTTAGCCCTTTTACTAGCAATGTGTTCTTGAAGGCTATACCCACAAGTAATTAAACAACTTCCTGTTCCCAAAATCTGAAGTATTTCACTTTCCTAGTCAATGGTAACAAACCACTTGGTGGGTTTTGGAATTTCCTGGGGAGAAGAAATTCCCACTCAGGGCAAGCCAAGACTGAATTTGTTTTGACTGTCAGAAGTGAGCTCTTTAAAAGTTTGGTTTCCGTTGAAAAATTCCTGGACGTAGAATATTGGAGGAGATGCCAGGGAGAGAACACTGGAGTAGATGGAGCTGCTGTATACGCACCTCTCTCTGCTTTTAGGAACAGACCCTTTGGTGCTTTAATGTGCTGGTGTCTTGGATCACACCCCTTTCAGGTGAAGCTGTGCCTTGGGATTCCCCAGGAAGAAGCCTTATTCAGTCGTCCTCTCCTGAAGGACCCCCTGAAATCCTGGCATGACTTTAAAAAGGATAAACATCTGGCTCTGAGATCCTGTCTCTTCTCTGTCCCTGGCTTCCCTAGCAATTTATAGCACCCCCATCTTGGAGAGCTCCTTTGTTTTGGTCAACTTCTGGGTGAGGGGTGTTTTCTTTTTCAAAGGCCAGGAATAAGAGTGCCAATGTCCCAAACAGCAAAGCAGACTGATCATTTCCAAATAAACTTTATTGTGCCACTTTAGTTCCCTCGGTAGCCAGTCCCTCCCTCAGACTCCACTCTGTCCTTTCTGGGACTAGAGATCTCTCTTTCCTCAGTCTCTCAGAGCCTGTCTCTTTCTCTGGTACAGACAGACACACTTGCTAGAAAACTGTTGCAAAACCTTAGCATTGACCCAGGAACTAACACTCACCCAATCAAATGAAGCATAATGTTATGAGAAACAAATGAGGGTGCAATCTCTGGGGCCTCTTGGCAGGCTCAGCCTACCTTTTCCCTTACGCAGAAAAGGGGAACTAGATGTCCTACTTAGGAAACTATGTACATGTATGAATCTAAGGATCCTTACACTGAGCCCCCTAAGATTTTCCCATCAGAACTGCAGGCTAGAACTCAGCCTATTTAGCCTCTTTGGGCATAGCTGGGACAAATGGCATTAATACATTACGCAGGCCCTTGTCACTTGCCTTACCTAAAAAAGTTGACTCTGTAATACCAATTACAGCTCTTTGGCTGTGTTTGTGTAGGATAATACAAATATACAGTCACTTGCTGGTTGAATAAAAACTAGGATATTGTCAAATGATATGCTAAATACTGCTTTTAATGTTTAAAGGAAATAATCAGAATTCAGACTGGATATCAAGTTATCAACTGTCTAATAAGTTTGCTATTTCCCAGCTGGGATGTCTCGGATACATTTATTCATCTTCAACCACTGTAATTAAAAATGAAAGACGTAGGTTTGATAGATCCTCTTCCAGGGATCTCACTGTTTTAATTCTAGAACTATCAATGGACAGGGAATATCTTTTAAAAGACTCTGACTTAATTGCACACCTGTTGGAGGTGTCGAGAAAGACTGCCATCCATACTCTACTGATACTGGGAACTGCCTAGTGTGGCTCAACAAATTGGCAGCGTAAAATCTTTTCTTTGCCAGAAAATACAATCTCTGCCGTATTCCTGTTAAAATTAAAATGAAAAATACTGAATCATTAGTCCACTCTACACAGAAATAAGCATAAAGGGAGAAGACAGAGGCAAAGTGCAGATGGAGCCATATCTTTACTACTTCCTGTCATGAGAAAAGATGCTGATCTTGCATTCTTTTCAAGACTGAACTATGTAGGGTGCCCTAGAGGTACTCCTGGGGTGGTAGAGGTTATGCAGGGTGAACTTAAGAGCAGTAAACAGTGCAGGGTGAACTTAAGAGCAGTAAACAGTGTTATGCAATTGTAATTTTAAATTACATCAATTAATTTTAAATTATTAAAAAAATGATGAAGGCAATAAGTGCATCTTAGGTATTTTAGATTTCTGGCACCATCAAAAGTTTCTCTATCATGGTGATTTTACCAGGCCTCACTGATCTGTTTATAACTGTTATTTAAATGGCTTTCTATAAATGTATATGAGTGCCTCAAGGGTGCCTGTATTTGTAACAGAGGGTGTCTCAAGAATCTTGGAATAATTTGTAGATTTAATTAAGTGCTCTATAATTACTTTACAGTGTAGACATAACATTGCCAGTGCCAGAGGTTAAGAAAATCACAAGTCAGATCCCCAAAATTCATTAAAGTGCCTAAGAAATCTGAACATGTGAAATAGCTCAACTTCAGGCACCTTAAGTCAATTTTCCCTAGAAAACATAGGTGTCTATGGATTGTTGGCTTCCTAGATAAATAGTGTTTTTTGTGGATCACTTACTTGGGCTTAGGTGCCTACATTCTTTGTAAAAGGCAAAAGGAGTACACAAATCTTTTCTGGATCTGGACCTAGGTGAACTCTGAACACTACCCAACCCTGAGTTTGAGACTGGGCAGTGTCAGCCCAACTGTTGCCTTCACTGAGCAAGTCCTCCTTGAATGGAATGGAGCAGCTGGACTTGGCATTTCAGAGGACGTCAGTGAACCTCTGCTTCAATTCTTCCTGCTTTACAGATGAAAAGGGACGTTTCTACACATGCATTTGATCCAGGTTTAGTTTATGTATGAATAAACTTCTCATGAGTAAATGCCCCTGGGCAGGCATCTACACATGCAGGGAAGTGGAGTAGATTTGTTGCTAATGGCAGAAAACTGATGACCAACGCCCAGGAAAAAGCCAACCTACCAAATGGGTACTTTGCATCAGTCTTTCACTAGTCCCATGGAATGCCTCTGTCCATCACAGGAGAGAGAGGCCCGAGTAAGGGAGATTCCTTGCCCTCCATCAATGCTGACCTCATGAAGAAACACATTGAGAAACTGGACGCCTTCAAGTCAGCCAGCCTTGACAATCTCTACACCCCAGGGTACTCAAGTAGCTGGCTAGCATCATAGCTCAGCCCCTGGCATGTATCTTCGAGAACTGGTGCTCTTGTGAAGTGCCCGAAGATTGGAAGAAGGCCAATGTGGTGCCTATCTTCAAGAAAGGGAGGAAAGTGGATCCGGCAAAATACAGGCCCATCAGACTGACCTCTGTCCTGGGGAAGGTCTTAGAAAAGATTATCAAAGAGGGCATTCTTAATGGACTGGCCGATGGCAACATCCTGAGGGATAGCCAGCATGGGTTTGTTGTAGGTAGGTCTTGCTTGACCAATCTTATTTTCTTCTATGAGCAGGTGTCCTATCACCTGGACAAGGGAGAGGAGATTGATGCCGTATATCTTGACGTTAAAAAAGCCTTTGATCTGGTATCCCATGATCACCTCTTGACAAAACTGGCCAACTGTGGCCTCGGGTCCACCACAATTTGCTGGCTGGGGAATTGGCTCCCCGGTAGAACCCAGAGGTTGGTGGTTGATGGAAGTCAACCATCATGGCACCCTGTGACCAGTGGGGTCCCTCAAGGCCCTGTCCTTGGACCTATATTGTTCAACATCTTCATTAATGATGTGGACATTGGAGTCAGAATTGGACTGGCCAAGTTCGCCGATGACACGAAACTCTGGGGTAAAGTGTGGTTTGAGCACCTACTTTGAACACCTTCAAGAGAAATTTGGATGTTTACCTTGTTGGGATCCTATGACCCCAGGTGACTGGACTCGATGATCTTCTGAGGTCCCTTCCAGACCTAATGTCTATGAATCTATGAGTCTTCTTAGGGCCCTGCAGTGGACACCTGCCACCACCAGGGGGAGCTCTGGGCTCCCCCTGAGTGCTAGCCCAGGGGCTGGCAGGGAGCACTGGGCTCCTGGCTGGGGCTAAGACATTACACTCTTCTCCTGGGGGCTGCCTGCTGCCCGGGCGGGGCATTGTCTCCCTGTCCTGGGAGCAGGGAGCTCCTGGCCCTGGCTCCCCAATCAGGGGCAGGGGACTTGGAAAGAACTGCAGGGGAGGGAAAGGTCCCAGTCCCCTGCCCCGATGCACCAGTGGGGCAGATAGCTCACTTCTTGCTGCCCCACTGGCAGATTGGGGAAGGAGATTGGGACCTGTCCCATCCCTGCAGCTCTTTGCAAGCCCCGTGCCTTGATCACCCAATTGGGGCATGAGGCTGGGACCTGCCCTTGGCCAGGACAGTTCCCAGCCCCCACCCAACATGCAGGGCAGAGTCTGGGAAGCCTGTTCCCTGTACAGCTCTGCAAGCATGGAGCTGGGTCAGGGAGCCTGTTCCTCCATGGAGAAGGGCAGGGAACAGGGTGGGGAACTTGTTCCCCACCCAGCTCCATGCTTGTGGAGCTGAGCAGAGAACAGGCTCCTCAGCCCCCACCAGCAGGGAGCTCCTAGCACCAGCTCCACACTACTAGCTCACCAGTTGTGGGGCTCAGGCTGGGAGACCCCTGTCTCCCAGGGCCAGCTCTGTGACCATGGAGCCAGCACTGGGAGACCCTTATCTCCCAGTCCCTAACTCCCTGATAGCAATGGTGGAGTGGGAGCTGGAAGATAAGGATCTTCCAGACCCCTCTCCCCCATTGCAATCTTGGAGCAGGGAACTTGGAGCTTCCTACTGCCAGGGCAGAGGGACATAGTCCCTTCCCAGGCTCTAGTGGTGAAGCCTGCCCCACAGGCAGGCAGCTCTGGGGGCAGGGAGAAATCTCCCACCCCCTGGGGGATGGCTGACAGATTTGCTTCCAGTCCATCATCTACATGAGTGCTACTGTGCCTTTACTAATAAAAAAATTACTTGTGATTAATAAGGTTTACTGCATAGTAAGCATGTGGACGTGTAGATGCACATATTTACTTTGCAGTAAATTATAGTACTGTACAGTTAAGCATCTCATGTAGATGCACCCAAAGAGTATGCATCAGGTCCCTGAAAAGTGTTATTACTGCCACCCAAACCTGCTCTGCTGCATAGTGACAGTGGTCAAGGGGAAAAAAGCACTGCCTTGGAGCTTTTGCTTTTCTCTTAAAATGAAAATAGAAATTGCCTCAGTGTAATGCAGCACATGATTTATTCTGTTATTCTGCACTGTAGCTAAGTATTTCCAGCTATCAAGTCATTTAGGCAGTATCTGCATATTGACTAAACTACTCTCTTACTGTAACAGTTTCACTGCAGAACACATACAGGCACCTACACTCCCAAGAAGGGTAGCTGGCCATGATGCCTCGGGACATTAAAGATGCTGTACTATAAGGGATGTGGGAGCTTTGCTTTTTATCTTCAGTAAACACAGGTAAAGCCCATAGTAATGTCTATAAAGCCTGTTGCTACTAAAGCCTGTTGCCCCACCCCACCCCTTCTCTCTCTTTCTCTCTCTCTCTACATATATAAGCAGTATATGAGCTGTGGTTAAACTGAACTTCCTAAAGTACCTTTGGTTAAAGAAACTTCCCATAAACCAGTGCTTTAAAATGATGTATATGCCATTGACAGAACAAAGACTTTTCAAACAACTTGATTCTTTTTTCTATTGGTCTCTTGTAGTCTATTTAGATATTAGTTTCAGCAATGTTGCACAGAATAGGCTCAGCTCAGTAATACCAGCTTATTGAGTTATTGTACTGTTAATACAGCAAAATTTATATAAGCTTAATCAGATTTATTATCTCTGACAACAATGCAGATGTTCTGAATGCTAAGTGTTTTTGGAGAAGAACATAATTAGTTTCTTCAGCCATGTCTAAAAATGCTTAGTGGTCAGTTCTGTTATTGAGATTTATTTAAGAATATGTAAATCTGGCATTTTTGGCAGCAATTAAAAATAAAGTTGCTTTAATTTTAACTTCTGCTAATATCTGTATTGCTCATCTCTGAAGCAGCACAAGCCAAAGTGCTTAAACTAATCTATTTTTAAAAGGGTTTGGTTAGTGTTCTCAGGGGAAATAAAGTAGGTTGTATGAAAACATATTCATTATAGAACCTTCTTTTTAAATGATGCATGGCCTTTTAACAGCACAATATATTGATGTAGTAACTTCTCCTACCTATATCATCCAAGAAACCTCTTGAGTTTTGTCTCATCCATCTTGATTATTAGTTATATTTATTATAGAATTGAAATAAAATTTTAGATTTCTAATTATTAGCTCTTAAAGGATTCTAGATTACCTAAATGAATTCATTTCTGCACATGAAGTATAAAACTCCAGGAGAGTTTTGCTGACTGGCAAATTTGTACTTCCCAAAGATTAATATTACCTTGCTCCCCTCAACATGTCATATTTTTTCTTTAACATGCACATAAAGTTTTATTAATGTAAAGGTTTTATTCTTATAATAACATTTTAAGACTTTTTCAATATTATACCTATCATACTCTTGCTTGCAGGAATAATTGTTAACAGGTGTATGTTTAGCTCACATACTGTACTTGAAATATCAGTCAGTTACATCAGCTGGTCCGGATGATCTCCACCCCAGAGTGCTGAGGGAATTAGCAGAGGTCATTGCGGGACCCCTGGCATGGCTTTACGAGCACTTGTGGTGCTGTGGTGTGGTGCCTGGAAAAGGGCCAATGTGGTTCCCATTTTCAAAAAAGGGAGGAAGGAGGACCCAGGAAACTATAGGCCAGTTAGTCTTACCTTGATCCTGGGGAAGCTTTTTGAGAGAATTATTCTGGCGCATGTCCATGAGGGGCCAGCAGGGGAGATTATGTTTACGGGTAACAAACATGGGTTCATTAGAGGCAGGTCCTGTCAGACCAACCTGGTGGCCTTCTATGACCAGGTCATAAAATCCTTAGATGCAGGGGTAGCAGTGGATGTAGTCTTTCTGGACTTTGTCTTTGAAACTGTCTCTCACCCCATTCTCATTAAAAAACTAAGGGACTGTGGCATCAGCTCCTACACAGTCAAATGGGACACTAATTGGCTGGAGGGCTGCACCCAG
>NW_017729026.1:49828027-49842828 GCF_001723915.1 Gavialis gangeticus | reverse complement strand
GGGATGTGGACAACATGGAGAGGGTCCAGAGGAGGGCCTCTCACATAATCAGGTGGCAGCAGGGCAGGCCCTACGAGGAGAGGCTACGGGACCTGAACCTGTTCAGCCTCCACAAGAGAAGGGTGAGGGGGGATCTAGTGGCCGTTTACAAACCTGTCAGAGGGGACCAGCAGGCACTGGGGGAATCTCTGTTCCCCTGAGCACTCCCAGGAGTGACAAGAAATAATGGTCACAAGCTGGCAGAGGGTATATTTAGACTAGACATCAGGAGGTGCTACTTCACTGTCAGGGCAGCTAGGTACTGGAACCAACTTCCAAGGGAAGTGGTGCTGGCTCCTACCCTGGGGTTCTTTAAGAGGAGACTAGATGTACACCTTGCTGGGGTTGTTTGACCCCAGTACTCTTTCCTGTCATGGCAGGGGGTCGGACTTGATGATCTGCTCAGGTCGCTTCTGGCCCTACAAACTATGAAACTATGAAAGTATAAATTTGCATTCATAAATGTATATAAAGGTATGTTGGCCCATGCAGAATTTGAGGCTGAGATTCCATTAAAAAATCAGGCTTCAGTCTTGTAAGTAGTTCCATGTGGACAGAAGCCTTAGAGTTTGATCAACTTCAGGGGAGCTTTGGGCAGGACCTTGCTCTTTAATGCTTATATTATATTTACGTCACGTGAACAAAATTAGCTTCCATTTTGTGCTGAGGTTGTTGGCATGAGTTGATGGAGGGTTGCTGATGTTCAGTAAATATATATTTTTAAAGTACACTCTAAAGGAAGGGTTCTCTGAATGTGGTACATGTTTTATGTGGTCATTGATTTGTAGACACATTACTTCCATGCTTGATCCTATAACTTCCTTTTGCCAACTGAACCTAGTGCTAACCTAGAAAAATAAAATTAGGAAAATATTTTGTGTATGTTTAATACAGTTTTGCAGTTCAGGAAGAAAGAAGGCTAAGTATGAAGTGACTAGACACATTCTTCATCGCCAACCCATTTAATATTAGGGAAAAACTAAATTATTAAATAAAAATTTGTTTACAGGGTCTTTCCATCTTGGCTGAAAGTAGAACGCTTAGAAATTATGTGAGGAACCACCATGAGTGTCCCAGTCAGTCCTCAGGCCAAAGACCTTTTCTTAAGTACAGATGATCAAACAACTTTTAAGATGTTTATCTGAGCTGAAAAAAGTAATATCTTGAAAGTAAATTGCATGAAAGACAAAGCTCAGCTGAAGTCAGCTAAGACATTTCAGGGAGTACTTTAAACCTCTGCATTTTGGTGTCAAGGTGTTCTCAAAGAAGACCTCTTGCCTTGAAGTCACTGTTCTACTGTTCCGGTAAAGTTTGAGTCTACTGACTTCCAGAGCATGCTGAAAGTCTCATTAATTTGCAGAAGCTTTTGCCTAAAGAATGGCTTGGTTTACTTGGTATATTTTTGAGGTGAAGATTTTGTTCAGTTTAATTAGTTTAATTAGGACTTTTGATGCTATATGAATGATTTAATTTGTAAGTGTTAGGGCATGTTCTCCTAGATGTTAAATATATGTTTAATGTAAGAAATAACTACATAGTGGGCACATCTACCAAGATGCTAACTGCGCAGTAGCCTAATAATACTTCTCAGTAGTGCATCACAGCACAAACAGTGCTAATACACTAGTGAGCAATACTATTAGACTAAGGCGTGCGCTGGCACTACTGTTCAGTAATGCTGGTTACCACACATCGATTTAGTACTTGATTATACAGGTACTAAACTTAATGTGTAGAAACTATGGAGCCTTAATGAATATGTAGGCAGTGACACACCCAGTGTAAACCAATGCAAATAATTTACACCCAGTGTAGACCAATGCAAATGATTTTACCTTTACTTTTAAAAACATTTATATCATCATATTAGTCTTAAAAAACAGCTGTGTATTCAGTGGTTGTACTTGTGTATTCCAAGGACACCATGACAGATACAGAATAAAGTAAGATTTTCTGAAGAAGGCAATCTCTGGAGAAGTATAAAAGCTATGGAGAGTCTATATGTAGGACTCTGAGATATGACAATCCTTTAGAGGGTTCCTTAGGATAATTTGTTTTAGCCTTCGCCTAGCCACAGTGATAACAAACCTAACATTAGGTTACCTAGAAGAAGATTTTCAGGGCCGTGAGTTCAATACTAACAGCAGGGGCCAAATTTTTGAAACACCTCACATCTCATTTAGAGAAGAAAAAATTAGAGGCAGATTTTTTAAAAGTGCATAGGGGATGCAGTGTTTAAAAGGGTTTGTAGCCAGAGTTTCAAGGTGCTGACAAGCACGGGGTGCTGCATCTAGGGAGAAGGAACCTGCAACATACCTATAGGTTGGGGAACTCCCTTCTCAACAACACAGTGGCTGAAAGGGATCTTGGAGTCATTGTTGACTCCAGGGTGGACATGAGCCGCTAATGCAAGGAAGCAGTCAGTAAGGCTAGCTGCACCTTGTCGTGCATCTAGAAATGCATCACAAGCAGGTCCATGGAGGTGATACTCCCCCTCTGTGCAGCACTGGTCAGGCCGCAGTTGGAGTATTGCATCCAGTTCTGGGTGCCACACTTCAAGAGTGATGTGGCTAACATTGAGAGGGTCCAGAGGAAGGCCACTCACATGGTCAGGGGGCAGCAGGCCAAGCCCTACAAAGATAAACTGAAGGGCCTGAATCTATTCAGCCTCCACAAGAGAAGACTGAGAGGGGATCTGGTAGCTGTCTATAAACTCACCAGGGGGACCAGCGGAAAATAGGTGAGGCTCTGTTTCCCTGGGCACCACCTGGGATAATAAGGAATAATGGTGACAAATTGATTGAGAGCAGGTTCAGGCTTGATAGCAGGAGGCATTACTTTACAGTTAGAGCTGCCAGGCTCTGGAATGGGTCGCAAGGGAGGTGGTGCTCTCCTTTACCTTGGGGGTCTGCAAGAGGAGGTTGGATAGATATCTGGCTGGGGTATTATGATTCCAGCACTCGTTCCTGCCCAGGGCAGGGGGTCAGATTTGATGATCTGTTCAGATCCCTTCCGACCCTAGAAACTATGAAACTATAAGGTGCCTGAAAGAAGCCACATTCTTTTGGGAACACAGCCTCTACTTTGCATCATAAATAGAAGCTGAGCTCTTTTCAAAATCTGGTCAGTAGACTCCATATGTGTGTATGAGTTTGAAAAACAGCCTGATGATATGAGGGAAGAATTTACAGATTGTCCTTCACAATAGGACAAATGACATTGAGAGATTCCAACTGGATAAGACCTAGGAAAATTATACTAAAGTACAGAAAGACACTTAAATAAATAGAGGTGCCAAGTGATGTTCAGTAGAAGATGCTGTAAGGAAAGTTTTGAGACGTTTGATTACTACAAGACAATCACAAAGTGAGGACTCCTGTCAGTGGATAGAGAAGAGTTTAATTTCTATGCCAGATTTTAGTATACTGGAAGAAGAAATGGGGTATACAATAAATTATATTAGATGGCAGGAGGATGTAAAGCAAGAGAAAAGAAGTACTAATACTGGTGACAATAGTAGTGAGGAAGGTAATATAGTCGTAGAAAGAACTGTACCTAATGCAACAAAACCTGGGAGTGGCAAATGAGAACTAAAATATTTGGTTAGTATAAAAATCCTGAACAACAAAATAGAGAAACAAGAATTACAGTGCACAGTGTAAAATTAGATAATACAGAGAAAACAGAGCTATGGTATAATAGCAGTCATAACTACTGAAGGATATTCAAGGGTGTTGCTTTTCATACTTGTCAAGAAAGAAAGGTAGAGTATGAGGTATTACAGTATCATAGTATAATAGTACTTAGGGTCAAAAGGGACCTAAACAGATCATCAGGTCCGACCTCCTGCCCCGGGCAGGAACAGGTGCCGGGGTCATATCACCCCAGCCAAATATCTGTCCAGCCTCCTCTTGAAGACCCCCAAGGTAGGAGAGAGCACCACCTTACTTGGGAGCTCATTCCAGAGCCTGGCAGCCCTAACTGTAAAGTAATGTCTCCTGATGTCCAGCCTGAACCTTCTCTCTAACAAAAGAGAGAGATCATTCTTAAATCATTGTCATTATATGTCAGTAAGAATGACTTTGAGAGGCTGGAGGTAAGATGGAATTAAGTCATGCTACATTCAAGTTCCTGAGCTTAGAGGTCAATGCAAAGAATATCTGCCAAAAAATTGGAGCTCCTCACTTAGAAATGACTGAGGAGGAGAACGATGGGGGCATATTTACTGATTTCAGGATGACCATTTGCTATGAATATGATGTGATGGTGAAAAAGGAAAATGTAATCATTCGATATGTTAAGAAAGGGATTTTCAGTGCACATAAGGATGTATTGATGCCATGTCACTGGTACAAGTCATGAGTGAGCTAGTATGCAGTTTTAGTACCCATATTCAAGATAGATGAATTCAGACAGGAACAGGTGCAGACATTGGCTATTAAGATGAGCAGGGGAATGGAAAACTTATGATATGAAGGCAGAATAAAAAGACCTTGTTTTGCTTAGTTGAGCAAAACAAAAAATAAACACCAGGAAGTGAGAAGAACAATTTAAGATGGAGAACAATGCTGGCCCGAAATAGGATAGGAAGTGAGAGCAATGAGGTTCTGGAACAATTTCCCAGCAAGATTAATGGGGCTAGAAAACCTTTTGGCTAGGGACAGACATTACATATAAATATGGCCTTACCCAAATTCACAGTGGACGTGGGCTGCATGGCAACTCCTTTAAACTTGCAGGTTCCCCCATGCACCTCCTTCCCCCCACCTCATTGCTGATTGGCTGAGGGGCCTTGGCAGCCCTGCTTCTTGCTGCTGACTGGCCAGGAGGCAAAAATGGCACCATATTTAAAATCATGGTTTTAGCCTCCCTGGCGATAAGAAGCGAGCAGCCAATCAAGGGAGGGGGACACATGTGGGGGAATCTGCAAGATTAAAGAAGCCACTGCACAGCCCACTTCCACCATTAATCTGGTAGGCCCTATAGGTACACCAGTATAAGTGACTGGCAACCAGTTCAAATCTGTAATGTAGCAGAAGTTAAGTGCACATAAACCATTTTGAAAATGGCTGAAACCAGTTTAAGATAAATTTGGATGGATGTAGTATGAGACTTAACTGATTTAGGTTAAATCAGTTTATTAAACTTCTTTCCCAGATCCCCTCCAGATTCAAGTCAACTCACAGTCACCCAGCATCCCAGTATGCTTTGCATCTCCCCTGCAAACTCTGTCTGCTCCAGCCAAGCAGGGAATTAGGCCTGACTTCTGGCCTAGGCCACTGCAGGCGTGTGGTGGTATTTCTGGATGTCCATTTAGTAATGTCCATTCACTTGCTTATTGGTCAATCTACACAGTTTAGACTAACATGCAAAGATTGAATCGATTCAACCGTGGGTTTTCTGACTGTCTATACTTATGCACTATTTCTAAGACAGACCTCAATCAAGTTAATAAGGTTATATGATATGGTTGCCTGAGATACTAGGGGCCTAGAGTCAGTGATCCAAGAGGTCCCTTCCAGTTCAGTATTCCTCTGTTCCTTTGTATGTACTGACTTCAGTTTCTTTATGATTTATCATGGACCTTACATTTCAATTATACTAAAAAGTGATACCCACACTGTTTTGTAGACTGGATATGGAGCATAATAAGACCATGGCATATGTGTAGATTCTTTTCAAGAAGTCTTTCAGCATATTCAAAGAAGAATCTGTGGAAAATTTATAGGGTAGAATCCTAGCTCCGTGGAAACCAATGACAAAATTCTCACTGACTTCAATGAGGCCAGCGTTTCACCTATGGTGTATTTTTAGGAGAGGAATAGTATCTATAAGAAGCAGCAGTTCACTGTAATGTTCATCTAATCTCTCCAACATTCACCTTTTTGCTCCAATTTAAAAGTGATATGGCGAATAATAGCATTTTAAAAAGAACCAGACAACAAGATTATTAAAGGTTAATGGGCTTGGAATGAAGATTGTAGGACAGATCTCATTCTTTGGTCTGAACAGATAGCATGTAGGAATCAGAAAAATATGAGTCCTTAAATACATTCACTTCAGGATGAAACATTCTTGGATTACAGGAGAGAAGAGGCCCATAATTTTCCTGTGCTGTTCACTGTCACTCAATAAATTTAAAAGATTATTGAAAGCAGGTTAACACAAGACTCTGCTATTTGTCTTTTAAAATACACAAGAACTCTTAGGACAGTTCATCTAAATCACTTTGAAACACTCAAGAGACTGGTATTATAATGCAAACAGAACAATTTTATGAATCAGTCAGTGGGGCCCATTCTTTAAAAGGTATGCTATATTACTAGAGGCCAAGAGCTCTTTATTTCATTATATAACAATGAAAATAACTCAATTTAAGTGTATAGTGACCCATGTCAACAGTCCACAGCAGCTAAAATTTAATAGGCACCTTATCTAGTATGCTGACATGTTCTCCAGAAAACATTACATGCTCTTCAGTATGCAACACAATTGGCTTTAATCTTTAATACTGTTAAGCAGCAGGGGGCAGATAGGCATTTTTGTACAGCTTTGCTTTTTATAAATATAATTTAATATATTCAGATACTCTTAGAAACTTGTGTCAAATATTTTAAGTGCTTAGTCATTAGAACATGTTCTTTTAAGGTAAAGATGTGATGTCTGAGCTCCCTTGATGTTCTTTAAAATGGATTGTACGTCAGTGAAATGTGAAGGCGGAGGACTCTCATATGGGCATCCTTAGGGAACAGCATGGTTTTTGACTATCTCCTGACATAAATTAAAGTAACGATAAAATAAATGGACTCCAGAGAACCATTATAAAGAGAATCACTCTATTAAATATAGAAACAAATGTAATTCTCTCCCCTGTTTCTTTCATCATTTTTATGTACTGCTTTCACAGCATATGGGTGGATGTCTACGTTTGGAGGGTTATCGTGTTCATTTACCAGAAGGCTTGGGATGCTGTTATAAGGTTAATATTGCTGAAGTGTGGACATCAACAGATGAATTAGTTGCCAAGTAAAATCATTAATATATCAAACTAGCAGTTCAAAATTCAGCCATTGTGTTGAGCCTTGTTTGTGAATGATTTTTTTTCAGTTTAGAAAATAATGAATACAGCTTGTAAATTTATCTTTGCCTATTGGTGTTTGTGATTGTTCAGTTCCTTAATCCTGTTTATTGGCATTGGACTTGAAATGGTACCCATTAGGTCCATCTACTACCGTGCACTTTACTGCAGTGTTGACTAATTAGCCCCACAGTAAAGCATCACCACACGTGTGCCAGTATTAGGGTGCAGTAAATTAACTCTGCTATAAGACAATACTGTTGGGGACTGTACTATCTTATGGTGGAGTACTTAACTCCACCAAAAAGTACATGTAAAAGGTGCTGGCTTGGGCATGAAGATGCTAAAGTATGGTGGCTGCCAGCCCCTCCATTGCCCAATGCCACCATCTGGAGCCTGGGGCTGACTCCTGCCAGCCCTGGCTCAAACTGTGGTGGTCCTGTGGTCCCGGGTGCACGTGTAGACTGCACCTGGAGTTTATCATGTCACCTTATTGGCACGTGTAGATGCACCCACCAGTCAGCAAAGGCAGATCAAGACTGGATATCTGGGGTCCAGGCTGAATGCTTTGAGAGAACTGGTGTGAAAAACCAGGAATCTATTGGAAGTGGGAAAGAAGGATTTGCTTGGGGAGCCCATGGAAGAGAAACAGGGAAGAAGGGTCTGTTGGGCAAGAAGACGTGTGAAGAAGGATTCAATTGAGGGAACTGGTGAGGTATATTGTTAACTCTGGAGTGTGTGTATGTGAAAGAGGATTTGAGGGTTACACTTAATTCACCCCAAGTACATTGAAACAAGATGTCTCATACCTAGGAGGATCTCTGCTTTCTCTAGACATGGGAGTCAAAGACAAAGCAAAAGTGTAAGTGTTGAACCAAACCTCCATTGCAGAAATGCATTGGGCTCCTTTAAGCTTTCTGTTTGAGTGGTAGGTACTCTTTTTATATGATTAAAATTCCCAGGGAAAATCTGTATCAGTTGCTAGATTTATTCAGATGAAATGTCTCTGGGTTTTTAGACATTTAACATTTCTTGCTCACTTTTTTTTCCCTTATTAAAGGTAGCAGAGTCTGGCACACCCGAAGGGAGAGGACAAGGTCTATCATCATCTTCATCTGCCACAAGCCTTTTGCTGATAGAGAGCTGTTAACTGACATGTTGTGAAGGTGTGAACTAATCTTGCTTCACTAAGAAAACTTTGATAGATTCAGCGTCTCTTTTATTTTCCTCCCAGTAGTGATCATTGTGGTACAAAATTCTTTCTGAGGTTATGGGATAAGAAAGAGTCCCATTAAAGTAAGCCTTATTGATCTTCTTGCAGGAGGTCTTATCACTGCTTACATGATATGCAGCTGTTCAATGGCTTTTTACCAGCCAATGGGAACATCTGTGCATTCGAGTGAAAATGGGTTTAGAAAATGAATCTCTTGTGGAGTGAGATTATAGATTCAAATTACCTGGTGATGTTTATTCTTTCTGAAGTTCATTCATTATATCACCCACATTTCTACTGCCTCAAATTTGGATTTTGAGGGTTTATTGCAAAACTGAAGAACTGAAACCTCATTCCATGTTATGATAAACACATTGTATGTCTTTGTTACTATGCAAGTAGGCACATGAAACTTCTCAAAGATAGTAGTATACCATATAGTGCATGCTGTCTCATACAATATAGTTCAATGCTCTTATTTTTTGTACCAGCATCTTTATTTTAAAAGGGTTTATTTTTTCATATATTTCTTCTTAGAGGCTCTGTGAAGGTTGTGTGTGTGCCAGTTTATTTGTGTTAGTAGGTGGACACACACTCTCATACACTTACAGAACAAAACCTTGATTCCTACCTGCATGAAACCATTTGAAGGACTGGGGCCCAAGTTTGTAATGTCTATAAAGATAAAGCTTGGAGAAGATTAAAGGATTATATAATGATGATTAAACACCAAAGCCTGTCGCTAATAAAGAAATGAGGTATGACCTAATTACTACAGTTTGCCAGTAAAAGATCGATCCATTTATCATTTTGCTCTTCTTAATGGTTAAAGTTTTTTATAAAGAGGAACTTTCAAAATCTATACTAAGTTTAAACTCCAAATGTTCTATTTGGCAGCCATGAGAAGTGCAGGGAATGTCAGCTGTGCTAGATCCTCAGGATATAAAAACTCCGGGCGCTTGTACACAACATCATGACAATGTCATGATATACACGTGATGAAAATTTCCCTTTGTGTGCCTTAATGGCATCACACTTTACATGTATGCAAGTTTGGGAGTTTTAAATGTGTTTGCTTCATTGGAAACTGAACTACATCAGGATTCTGATGTAGTTTAGTGTTTGCAATGCTGCAACTTGGAACAGTGCAGCCATTAGTCAGCTTGCTTCTCGGCTGTGGGAGAGGCAGACAGCTAGGCTCCACACAAAAAAAGTATCAGGCCCCTCACCACTTCTGCCTTCAGCAGGCTCCTGCAGCTGGCAAGACACCTGGGTCCACCTGGGAATGAGCTGGTTTGCCCCTGGGGCAATGTGGGAAGGTGGCAGGAGGGCAACTGGTGGTGGGGTTGGGGCATGGGACACACTGAAAGCCCAGGCATGCTGCTAGCTTCCCCAAGCCCACCTGGGCTTCCAGCACCCTGTACACCATCCCTGCTGCCTTCTCCAGCCACCAGCATACCCAGCCACCCTCCTGCTACATCCCTGTGCTGCCCCAGGGGCAATCCAGCTCATTCCCAGGTGGACCCAGGCATCCTGCCAGCTGGAGGAGCCTGCTGAAGACACAAGCAGTGAGGGGCCAGATCCTTTTTTTCTGTGGAGCCTGCTCACCTCTCCTGCAGCCAGGGAGCAAGCTGACAGATGAATGGCACAGAGTAATGTTCCCCCAGTCATGGAAAAGGTGGGCAGGTTCTGCCAAAACAAACAAAAAAAAGGATCGGACTCCTGACCAGTTCTGCCTTCAGCAGGCCCCGGTGGCTGCCAGGACAATAACATGCATACAGCGACAGAAAAATAAAACCCATCATTTCAATTAAAAATCCACAGTTTCAATTTAGGGGGCATAGAATGCAACCCTAAGGACTAAAACCCGTCACATGTACAAGCGCCCTCTGTGCCCAGGATGCTTACATTTGGGTCATATAGTAGCCTAACTATGTGGTGTGACCGGGGCAGTAGTTCTGGGTGCTGACTTGAGGAGGGTGGGGAAGCACAGCAACTGCTGCTGCAGTCATACAATCATGTGAGTGGCACAGCAGCAGTTGGAAGTTGCTGCTGCCTCAGTGAATTTCACTTGCCCCAGGTGCCTGGCTGACTTGTTACACTTCTGGGTTCATATACCTAATCAAGTCGTGGACATCTGAAACTGAAACTTGGAGCTTCATTAAACTTCCTCCAAGCTGTTGTGAAAGTCCTTTATGCTTGCACAAATAGTGTGTCCCACTGGGATGACATTAGCCACTCCACTGCATTTGATGAAGTAGTCCCTTTGCTTCCATTTAAGAAAGGCCTTTCTCATAGGAAGACTGGAAATGAAGCAGAACTGATGCTGCTCAACTATGGAGTTTCCTATAGCTCTAAGAAAAACAAAATTTTGCAGGAGTCATAAATAGAAAAGACATACTGAGATATCTACCCTGTCCTTTAGGAACCAGCCTGAAATTATCCTTAACTATATTTTCTCTATTCCTCATTGAGTCTATTTATAAATGAATCAAGCAATATTACTTTTACAACTTTCCCTAGAAGACACTCCCACAATTAATCAGTGTTATGGGACATTTTTCTTGGTAGTCTAAATAATACCTTATTCAGTTTCTTCCCTAATATGCCCTCCAAGGCCATTGATTTCTTGTCGTTACTTCTTGTCTTGAGCTCCTCTATTTCCTCACTCTTTCTGCACACATTTACCCTAAGCAAAGAACAAATCAGAATTCTCTGCTCACATGAGGCCTACCTTGCAACTGCAACAAGTGAAAATGATTATGTAAGCTAAAAGATAGTGGAAAATGGTGTCTGTTGTGTTTATACCCTGTAGACACTTGTTGATGCTATACAGAAGTGTACCATTTTGCATTTGGGATATAACACTGCTTGTCAGACAAATGCTGATTCTTTCTCAACTATGATCTATATCTGCATGTATGAAGCCAAACTTCTTTATTTTGCATCAGTAAATTCATGGCCAAAAGGTTGCTTTATTAAATCAGAAGAAGCAGGGGAAGAGGAGGGCAAGCCAGTAAAGATATAAATTTGCATGAAGCCTGCATTCTTAAGATGGTAGGACACATCTATGAAATCCAGCTATGGCAATTCTAGTCTATTTAGAATTGTAGCCAAATTCTGGGACTAGTTCTACTGTTTTGTTTTCATGAAACTGAAGACTACAAATCCTGTTTACTGAACTGACCTCTAGAAAAATTCAATGAGATAAATAATGGGCTGTAATTGTAGACACTAAAATTTCCCAGTAAAGGTGGGATTTCTGATAAAATATTTATTAGGACATTTTATACCTCTTTTTCACAGTGCTTGAAATTTTCCATAAAAAGGTATTTATTGCTGCCTCTGCTGATGAAGGCAGTTTAAAAAAAGTTTTACAAAGTTTCCCTCAATATTTTGTCTTTGTATTTTATTAGCATTGAATGCAAACAAGGATGAATGTAAGCAGTGGTGATGCGTAGGGGGTGCACCCCCTGAGAGCACTGGTGCACCCCCTGACTGGCTGTGCTCGCCACTTAGGTGATGGGCAGGGGGGGCAGGTGGGACCACTGGTGCCCCCCCTGTGAGCACCAGCCAGAGAGTGGGAGCGCTGGATGAAGTGCCGCAGCCACTTCTGGGAGCTCCACGGCCACTTCCTGGTTGACACAACTGGCCCCGGTCAGTGAGATTGGCCACAGGGGGACCCCCTCCCCTGGTCATTGACTGATCGCTGCGGGGGCACGTGCCCCCCTGGGCTAAGGTGGCACCAGTAACCCATGAATGTAAGGCTGAATCTACACAAGCTGGGTCATTTAAAAGATGCTAGATTACAACTTGACTGTTACTGAAAGGATCCAAGAATTGGAAAAACTCTGCAGTGGGAGTGTTAGTTTAATTATTCTGTAATAATAACTTTTTCACTTTGGGGAGAGGGAATTACTCCTGACACTCTTTAGTTGGTTTTCTTTTCATGGGTAACCTGGATAGTTTTTCTCTTTCACCTCACTTGACATCTTCCTACCTCTCTGCAGGAGTTATTTGTAGAGTGCTCGTCATGTACAACTTGAAAAGGCCAGCCACATTAGGGTTAGGAATAATGAATATATGCATTATCAAGCACTGTAAGCACTGTCTTAAATACAAGAGGCATCTCCTTCCCCTTTTCCTCTAATATTTAGGATTTGATGATTCTGAAATACACTTTCTGTGTTGCAGCCTTAGAGTGCCTTTTATAACCTGGATTGTGCAAATTGAATGTTGTGGGTGAATTTCTGTGTTCAAAAAGAATACTGCCTATTTTGCCTAGTCATCTGTCTATGTGGTTCTCTTTTTTCAGGACTGGGGTCCTCATTTGTATATGATATAAGTAATGAATCTGTTAATAGGGCTCCCCAGAAAAGGTAATCTACTTGGCAGTGGGGGACAGAGGCAGAAGGGAAATGGCTAAAAGTTTTTGCACCTTGATGAATCTGCAAGTTGATAAGGGACTACTGTAGTAGGGGGTTCCATTGCTGGATGGACTTGGTTCTTATTTATCTAACTTTAGCTTTTATTTCTGTACAGGACTGTGATGCTATTTCTGATAAAACACATTATGAAAAAAATCTCATATATATACTGGTAGCTGATTTTCAACCACTTGAAAGTACCTGAAGGATTGATTTACCACATTATAGACTGTTAAAAAACAACATGCTGATATTCTGTATGTGAAACTGAGTACTCAGCTGGGTGCATAGTTATGGAAACAAAATTTCCTGTTCTAATTGCACCATTCACTTCAGTTACTTTTATAACAGCCAGTATTTAGATACAATTGAACATGCAATTTGTCTTCTACATTGAAAACACTTTAAAAAAATGTAACTGAATTTAGGTATATTTTCTGGGCTTTATAATGGCCAAATCTTTAACTCTAACAGTACCAGTGAGAATTGATGAAGAGATTGTATGATCTTAGTTCCTTCACATCCAGACTTAGCTCAGAAGAAATCTAGGGCAACATATGAGTTCAAATGAAAGCATGTAGCCATGGTCCCAGAGAAGGAACCCTTTATAACAGATTAGAACAAGTTATAAAATATGGTAGGTGATAAAATACATTTTGAGCTTCTTTTTGCTGCTTATTCTAAAAACTATGAAATCAAAGGGACCTGACACTTCAGAGAAATTCAGTAGGGCTGGGTGAAATTTCAGCAGCCATTTCATTTTGGAGGTGTTTCAGGCCATTTTGGCACCTGAAACACCAAATCCAAATCAAAATAGAAGGCTTTGAAACAACTCTGAAATGAACTGGAAGGCTCTGAAACATTTTGGAAATGTTTCAGAGAGTTTCTGAGTTTTGGACCCAGGCTTGTATGGAAACAAAAACTAAGAAGAGGGAGGTGAAAAAGGGAGGGAAGGACTACTATGATATTGATATCTAGCTCCTGGTTCAATTCCCCAGCTCTCTGATCGCTTCTCCCTGCTCTCTGATTGTTTTGCCAGGTGTTCCTGGGGGGTGCAGGCCCCTGATCTGTGTGTGGGTTTTTAGCAGGCTGCCACTGCAAGCTGGGGCCAGCAGCAGCTGCTTGGTGCAGCCCACACCAAGTGCCAGGAAGACCACGGTGCTGCCACCGGCCCCAGCCTGCAGTTGCAGCCTGCTGAAACCCAGTGTGCAGATCTGGGGCCCTGCACCCCCTTGAAAGAGCTGGGGGAATCACCAGAGAGCTTGTGATCAGAGAGCTGGGGAATCAAACCAAGGGCTGGGGAAGTGAACAGGGAGATGAGGAATTGAACCAGGGACTCAAACAGGGAGCTGGGGTATTGAGCTGGGGGCTGAGGAATTGAGCCAGGAACTGGGGGAATGTTCAGGTCCCTGAACATTCCTCCAGTTCCTGGCTCAATTCCCCAGCTTCCCCGATTTTTTTCTCAGCTCTCTGATTGCTTCTCCCAGCTGTTCCTGGGGAACACGGGCCCCCGGATGATGTGGGATGGTAGCAAGCTGCCGCTACCAGCAAGGGATGGCAGTGGCTCTGGGCTTTTTCCCTAACTGGCAGCAGCAGCAGCAGCAGCAGCAGCAGCAGCAGCAGCAGCAGCAGCAGCTTACTGAAACCCTGTGAAAAGATCCAGGGGCTGTGTGCCTTGGAAAGAGCTGGGGGAATGATCAGAGAACTGGGGAATCATGCCCGGAGCTCCATCTGACAGGTGAATCTGCCCGAGCTCCAGGACAGTGTGCAGTGCCCTGCTGAGCTGTGCTACACCTGTGTGATAGTACAGATGCTGCATGGGTGCCAGGCGGGGGGGGCAATCCCTGCTGCCCCCCACTGCCCCACACTGCATGTGTGTGTGTGGGGGGGTCTGCCATGAGCCCTCAGAGTTCCCAATTGCCACTGCCAGAGCTGGTGAGTGCGGGGCTTTTTTTTTTTAAAGCTCCACACTCACTGGCTGTGGAGCATGTGGATGACAGCATACTGCTGCTGCCAGCTGGGGCCAGCACCAGCATCTGAGTCT
>NW_017729026.1:49817871-49823027 GCF_001723915.1 Gavialis gangeticus | reverse complement strand
TTTTTTTTTTTAAAGCTCCACACTCACTGGCTGTGGAGCATGTGGATGACAGCATACTGCTGCTGCCAGCTGGGGCCAGCACCAGCATCTGAGTCTACCTGGTGCAGCCCATGCCAAGTGCTGGGAAAAACCCTGTGCTGGTGCTGGCCCCAGGTGGCAGTGGCAGCCTGTTGTCATCCTGCATGCAGATCCAGGGGCCTGCATCCCCTGGGAGGGCTGTGGGGCTGTGCCAGACTCCTCCTGGGGGGCGCAGGCCCCCGGATCTGCATGCAGGATGACAGCAGGTTCCTGTTGCCAGCAAGTGATACTAGTTTTGCATTGAATAGTTTGAGATGCAGTTTCACAAAACCCCTATACCTATCTCCTTGAAACTTGGCAAGCTTCATGCCCTCAGAAGCAGCTACCATTCCTGCAAATTTCATCTGAATCAGGCAAGAAATGACAAAGCTATGGGCATTTTAGTGATTCCCTATTATAGCCTATGGCTGAAACATTGAAACAGCATTGAAACTCCAGAACAGATTCAGCTGAATTGACAGTGATCCAAAACACCAAAGCAAATCACTGTCCCTCTGAAATGCCAAATCCAAAACCAAAATGAAACATAGCCATTTTGCACAGCCCTAAAATTCACTAAGTCATTAGCAGGGATCCTGGTTTTCTCTGATTTAAAAAAATCCCCAATTTTCAGTTAAAAAAAGTAACCCCAAATTCACATTTTTCTGTGATTAAAATGAAACACCACTATATATATATTGAGCTTTGTGTTTTTTTTTAAATCAGAGAAAACCAGGATTCCTGGTCATTACGTATCTTCTGTAAATGGTCTTACTGTCTTTTCATTTTATTTAAAAAACAATATTTTTAATAGAAAAATAGTGGTATTGAATAGTGCTGTCATTTCATGGTTATACCCCTAGCTTCTGTATGAGTCTTGGTGGTTATCATAAAACTGCCTGAAAGAAAGCGTATTAACTTGCAGGAATGCAAGAATCTAGAATTGTTGGTTTCAAAATGATACCTTTTATTAGACCAACTAAGAAATTGCAAAAAAAAAAAATTTTTTTTTCTGCCAGTGCATCTGTACATTTTCTTATAAATACTGCAGGATTCTCTAGGAGAGAAACAAAGAAAAAAGCTTTAGCTACCAGCAATGACTGCAATGGGCCATAAGATATGCTGGCAGGCCTTGCTTATGACTTACTCCAGTTTGTGTAAGGGCAGTTACGATTGCTGAAGTGCGCATGACAGACATGAGTTAACAGCTGCTTTGTGTCACCAGAGCATCACAGGGTGCATCTACATGTGAGGTATGGTGTATTAGTTAATGCATAATGAACCTGGCCAATACTCTTTTTATAGGGTGAAATCCTGTCACTAGTGAAATCAATAGGATAGTTGCCATTGACTCCAGTGGGTCAGGATCTCACCCCTAAGCTCTTTATGGTAATCTGAGATGTTCAGGTAGACATCAGTAAGTTTCTGCTTCATATACAAGATGCCAGTTCTCTACTGTATTGAACACTAAGCATTATTCTTCACCATGCCTGAGAACAGGCTTTCTGGGATTTTCCTTCATTCCCAGCCTTCTGGCACTTTAATGTATGCTTTCAGTGACCTCATGCCTATGGAAGTTTGGGTGTGAAAGAACCCTCTTCTTTCTTCCTCTTTGCCCCTTTTCCTCTCCTCCTATTACTCTTGAGCAGAATGAGTGTTAAACAGTATCAAATTAGAATTCTTCGCTCATTCACACTAAATATAATGCTTTACAATCACATTGTATAAGTGTACATGAGTGTAGAAGATGGAGGGAAAGGGAGAATAGAGGGACAGATTTTACAAGCATTCAGTTGTATTTCAGATTAGAATTGAGCCCATAATAGTTGTCTGATGATTCACAAGTTGAATTTATAAATCTGCCCTTGTAAGAGGTTGAGTAATAAACTTAGTATCTAATTTATAGAACTTGCGAGCAAGACTTAACTGCAAATTTTGATTTATATGTCATCATTTTAAATAGTGATTTTATTTTGGATTTTATAGAAGTATTTCAAGGCATGACAGGTCAGGCAGTGAATTTCCATATCCTAAACAGGATTAACAAATTTTAGATCAGATTTGTAAGCCCTATCTATGGCAGATTTACAAATCGTACCAATGAATCTTAAATAAAATAAAACCTTGTCTCTTTTTCCTTTGGTTTACAAATCCTGATTTTGCAGCTGGTAATCAGGGAATGATTTATAAATCTGGAATTTAAAGCCCATCTGTCAGCATGATCAACTCTGAAAAGTCTGTCTCTTGCATCATATCTGAATACTTTGATTTACAAACTGTGGTCAGATTCGCTCTGTCTCCCATTTTCTCTGAAAACTCTGCTCTGTTTATTATGAGATATACAAAAGGTTATTTTCTCTGTACACTGGACTTTGCCTGGGCTGGTAGTGTTATGGAAAAGCTGATACCTAATCAGATTGTAGCTGGCAAAAGTGTACTACATAACATCTTGTTGTCAGAGAAAACAAACAGAAGCTAAGCAACACATTCTTGGAATGGTACTAAGCTGAAATCCTTGTCCTTTCTCCTCCTTTCATGTGTATCTATGAGACATAATACCCAACTTAAATACTACAGTGATAAAGATATTGGCCCCAATTTAGCAAAACACTTAAGATATGTGTAAATGTTTTAGAAAAGATTAAGCACATGCTGAAATGCTTTGCTGAATAGGGATGGATTTAAAAACCTGTTGCAGAACTTATTGCATCTACACATGTAGGCACGTGTGGTTTGTGGTGCCAGAAACCTCTTTTCAGCTCCACAAACCACACATGTTGCATGTTAAACCATGTACAGTGCTGCTAATTTGCAGTGTGGGGGCAAAATTTGCTACCGGAATTTCCCAGTAGCAAAAAAAGCCCCAGAAAAGAAGTGGTGCAAAGCATGTGAAAATAGCATGTGCTGGGACAAATGCAGAGACCAGGGAGCAGGCAGCCCAGGACTGCCTGCTCCCGTCTCCATGTGCCACTCCCCAGCTAGCTGGGGCACAGGGTGCCTCAGAGTGGGGCTGCCTGCCAGCCAGCCCATGCTGAGGTATCCTGTGCCCTATCCAGCGCCCTCTCCCCATGCAGCACAAGGAGCTCACTTGGGAACTGGGAGGAGCTGGGCATGGCCCACAAAAAAGGGCATATGCAGGGGCATGTGCTGCAGCACAAATTTGTGCAACTACTATTTGTGTCACTGCAAGCACACACCCCTGCTCGTCTGGATGTGACCATTTAGCATACTGCTGAATCAGGGGCATATTTGGCACCCGGTTATGAGTCCCTAACTCACATAAATAGCAGTTACTTAGAAAAAAATTACTAAACAATTCAAACTACCCCATTTCTAGCCTATTCTGGACATTTGAAGGGTTGTAAGCAGCTGTTTGTTTCCCAGCTAAAACCAATAGTTAGGCTGAAGACAGTGAAAGCCCTTTTACTCAACAACCAAAAGCAGATTTATAGGTAGGAGAATATATCCTTTGCAGAATATTTATTTGAATCTTTTTCCATATAACTGATTATCTGCTACTAATCATTAAGTCATTTAAAAATAACTTTCAGTAATGTATTGAACCTTTTAATGCCTGTTTTTATTTGGTGATAATCAAGCTTTACTTTATGTCCTCTGACACTTTTCTCTCTGCTCACTTCTCTCCTCTCCTTTTATTGATTTAATACCACAAATCTGCTAACACTGATGAATTTGGCAAGTGGTGTGCTTGCACATATGTGTGTTGGCATTACTCATAAGGAGGCTAAGACCTTCCTATTTTTCAGACTGAGTCACCACAGCTGCAGCAAATACCAAGATTCTTTATAGATTAAGAAAAAGGAGTTTCATTACAAAAAAATTATTGGAGCACAGTTCAAGCATCATTTAAACTCAGTAGTATTTTCTACTTACACAAATGTTATATATGTTTCTAAGAGTAGCTATAACTGGGGAGTACAACAGCAAACTCTGGAGATAATAGCATTTGGATCACCCTGAATTTTCTACTTTCTAAAATGTGGGAGCTTAAATTCAGTCAAAACTAGGGCTTGGGCATCTAAATAATAGGCCCATGTGAAGCGGCAAGTATTTGATTCAGGTTCAGCCGATTCAGAGGGACAGCGATTCGATTCAGTGATTTGGGTCACTGTCCCAATTTGATTCGGCCAAAATGGATTAAAAGATATGATGCCAATTTGGAGATTTGGCTATAGACTAAACAGGCAGCAGTCCTTGACCACACTGGACACAGCTGCCTCCAGCTGGTAAGTCTGTTGTGACAGGCAGAGGGGGGAGGGAAGGGGCATGGGGGGGCAGATCAACACCCCCACAGCAAGGGGGGGGTTGGGGCTGGGATAAGCTGCCCAGCCAGGGCGGAGGGGTGCAGGACTTGGGGAGTGGGGCTCATACCACTGTGCACTGCTGCATGCTGCTGGTCCAGGAGGGCATGGGAGCAGGCATGTGCCCTGGATCTGTGTGGGGTGGGCTGGGATGGACTGCACTCAGATGGGCAGCAGAAGGTGCTGGGAGCTGGGTCAGGGAGGCATGGGACAGTGCCACTGTGCTGCCTCAGACAAGTGGCACGCAGTTGCAGAAGCTGCTCCAGTCTCCCCACACTTCCTGGACAAGCTGCGGTTTTGCTCCGCTGCACCCTAGCTGGCAAGCAGCGGCAGGGCATGGGAGCAGGCGTGTGCACTTGAATTGGGGAGGGGCCAGCAGCAGGGGAATTTTAGGGTGGCTGTAGCTCCCCTTATAGACCCTGCTCCACTGCCCTCTCCAGGGCAGGTGGAACCAGGGCTGCGGCTATCTGCTCAGAGCGCAGCCCTGGTTCCTCCTCCCTGTGGAGTACAGCCCAGCAGCAGGCAGCTGGGGCTAGCCTCCCAGAGTGCTGCCCAGCTTAGTTTGCCCCGCGTAGATCCGGGGGCACACGCCTGCTCTCGTGCCCTCCTGGACCAGTGGTGTGCGACGGTGTGCAGTGGTGGGAGCCCTCCCCCCACCCCGAATCCTGTGCTCCCCCACCGCAGCTGGGCAGCTTGTCCTAGCACCAGCCCTAGTGCCAGCCCCTATCCCTCCCTTGCTGTGGGGGTGTTGATCTGCTCCCCCCCAACCCCCTTTCC